>NW_007217479.1:249181-309599 GCF_000164805.1 Carlito syrichta
ACTGCACTCCAGTCTGGGCGACAGAGTGAGACTCCAACTCAAAAAAAAAAAAAGAGAAGAGAAGAAAAATAAAATCTGCTCATAGTACAGCTATTTGCTCCTTTATACACACAGATACACACACACACACATACCTGTTCAGATTCTTGCCTAACTGTCCACATTTCTCTGGTCTTCCCTGATCACTTCATGACTTTGTTGCCTTAATTAGCTCCTATACATTTTCAGAGGTTTAGAAGGGCTGAAGACTCTTGTTTCCATTTAAAAGCTTCCTACTGCCTGGTAATCCAGTCATATATTTATACTGGAGTCCATTGTACTGAAGAAAGAGGAGAGTTATACCAAGGAGACAACTTGACTTCAGCTTCCCTTTTTCCTTTCTTCCCAGCTAGGATGCTTCTGGCTGGCCCAGGACGAAGTTCACATATTGTGCCAGGCAGTCAGAGAATGGTTCCTTATTGCTTGCACTAATCCTCCTCTCTACTAAATAAGCAAGTCAAGCTTTGGGGGGTGGTGGGGGAGGAAAATTATATAATTTGAGTTAATTGGTTTGGGGCTACCCAAAGCCCCAGTCGTATTGAAGGGAATTGTTTGGCCTTCAAGACCCAATTAGAGACATTCAGCTGATGTAAAATAGATTTTATTCTTTTTTTCCAAGTCATTGTCAAGAGACTCAACCTCCATACCATACCAGAAAATATCCTTTAATCACAGCTTCCCAAATGCACTCTGAAAACATGTCTGGAAATAGGTATCTCTAAAGGCATGAAAGGAATATAAAGACATGCTAACTAACTAGTTTATTTCATAGGTTCAAGAATGCAACTTTAGTGATAAGACAGAAACTTCTTTTCAACAATCCTTCAGGGACTATAAAATGTGTGTTAGCTAGTCACATTGTTTGAACAAAAGATCCAACCCCTATCTTTTTTTTCCTAAATAGAGATTGTTTGGACAGGTTTGAGAAATTCATGTTTGGCCTTCCTAGTGCTGAGAAAAAAACCACACGAAACTTTGATTTGAATGATCAATGTGTAAGGAATGACCTTAGCGACATTAACTTACAAACAACCATGGTGTGAGTTTCCAGGGATCTACAGAGTAAGAATCGTTGCATGTTTAAAGCAACTCAAGACGTGCTGGCCTTTTGTCCAGCGGCTTATTCAAATGATGCTTGAAATCAGTGTTTGCTGATGACAGCAAAAATCCTTTCTTTGTGTAAGATCCATGCAACCTGGAGAGACATTAGAAATGAGGAATTATAAATACAGAAGTAGTACCTATGTTTACAGAATGACTACTTGATGCAACAGCTGCTCAGTGACACTACCTCCTTAAAGGGTCCCATGTGCACAGCATGGAAAAGGAAAGGGAATTAAGACCAAATCTTTCTCCTCAAAGAATGTTCAGCCATACAGGGTGGGAATGAACAAAGGAATTACAGGAAAAAAAGACATAAAGTCAAAGAAAACTAAGGAAGTGTACAGATACACATGCTAGAGTGTAAGAAGAGGTAGAGGGCTCATTTAGCTGGAGACTTTATGCACAAATGGGTTGTGATGTTCAGGATGAGTTTTGCAAGTTCAGACTAGATCTCGAAAGCTGTAAGTGATTTCAGCAGGCAGATGTACTGCCCTGTCCTTATAGCTGCCAGACCAGTGCATAGATTCAGAAGTCCCAAGACCATGGCATATGTGTCCACAAAGTTAGGAGCCCTGTAGAGAGGCAAACAAATCATATGCAGGCTGAACACAGCTAAACCAGCAGCATTAATACACAAGGAGTGATATCGGGTAGATAGGGGCTGTCCCCAAAGCCAGAAGATGTCATAGGCCAGAAGCAGGACTCTAACCAGGCTAGGAGGAAGTGAAATCAAGGACCTGAATCCATACAAAGAAAAAATGGTGGTATCTCAACTGGAAGCAACATAGAAAAGGGAAGACAGAGCACTGGGAATTGACATTAGTTATACAGCAGGAGAAGGGGGCTCTATCCAGCCCATGGTGCGGGTGTCATATGGAGAAGGATGATGAATCAGGTCAACAGGACATGATGCCTTTGACATAAACTCTCACCTAACTAGTCCTTTTGCTCAGAGACTCTGCTTACCAGGTGAGAAGCTGGTTCTAGTTGGGCTCCCCGGGGGAGCTTGTCTACAGGGAAATGACAGGCTAGACATGAGCTTCCATGTTACACCCAGTAAAAGGAGAAACTAAAATTCTCATCTATGTATCAGTTGTCTGTGTGACAGGTTCTGTGAACAGGATCCTCTTGGGAGCTCTACAAGGACTGATCCTGGAATGAGCTGGCCTCACTGAAGCACAGCCAGTCCTTATAGGAAACATGATACACCAGGCCCTGTGGTGAGCACTTCACATAGACTGTTTCATCTATTTTTTTACTACCATCCTTTGAGGTCGCTATTATGATTCTGAGTTTCTGGGTGATGTTAAATAACCTGTACAAGGTTACCTTGGTAGTAGGAGGTGGAGCTGGGATTGCAGCCCAGGATCTCCTGACTTTGGCTCCACCACTTGGGTGTTCAGCAGGTCTCCCCAGAGTTCTTCTGTTGCCTGCTATCAGCATTAGGAACATCTAGTCTACACCTGGGTAAGTGTAATCGGAGGTCCTTCAGGTGAACGGCCATTTCGTTCCCACTACTACACCACCTTGGCAGAAGCATCTCACTGTGTGACTTCTGTCACTTGATCCTTGTTAGAATCCTGAGAAAGGCAGGGTGGGGATCATCCTTTCCATCTGATCCCAGAAGGTCCTGGAAGTTCACGGAGGCGAAGCAGCTTGCTGAGGCCAGGTGGCTGCACAAGAGAGACCTGTCTCTAGAAGTCGTGTTCTCTAACCCTCAACATGGGCTCTTTCTGATGGCTGTTTAAGAATGGGCCTATTTCACACTGTCACTTGTATATTGGCCCAACTAGTGCCTAGCAGAGCACCTGGTATGAACAGATCCTCAGCATGATGCTATGGGACTAAAGTGAATGGCATCAGATCAGTCATCCACCACCTCTGCAGTCTGAGTCTGAGTCTGACCTCACAGGTCAGACAGTCCCTAGAAATGAGACCATGGAAGGGGAGCTGGAAAGGCATACCATAATAATCATAAACTCTAACACTTGCTTAAGACTGCCTTGGCCCAGACCTTTCTCTAAGCACATCATGTGCATGAATGCATGTAACAAGCCTGACAGGCAGGAACAAACCTTGTTCTCATTTTACAAATAAGGTCACAGGGAAGACAGAAAGTTTTGGGAGGTCTGCCTAAACCCACACAATCGGTAGAAAGGAGAGTCAGAATTCGACTCCAGAGCACACTCAGAATCGCACAACCACAAAAGCACACCACACTGACCTTTAGACAAGTGGCTTTGTCCTGCCCAGAGGTCTACTTCCTTGGGTGATCTGACCCAAGAGTGTCCCTTCTGAGGCCCTCGGTGGATCCCAGTCTCCCCATCTGAGAAGTGAAGGAACTGAGTTTCATGATCAATAGCATCCCCCAATTCTCCAGTAGATTCATGCTGACTTCTTTTTGAATGGGACCTACTTGGAAAAAGAAAAAAAAACCTGCCCACGCCTATATTTTTATCTATGCCCTTTGAGTATTACATTCAGAAACAGGTTCAGGATCTAAAAGCCCTAAGGCAACTGAGTGGGAAGGCCACCTATACTCCCTCCTTACTACTAAGCAAGAGGTGGAGTGTCCCCAAATACAACCTGCTGAGATTAATCCCATCATTAGAACTTGCCAGAAGAGGGGGGCGGCGCTGCCGCTGTGGGGTCCTAATCAGAGCCCTTGTGGGAGCAGCCACTTCTGAATTTTTCTCATTAACTCCTCACAGGTGCACCAGCCCTGCTATAATTGGGCTCATGTCAGCTGGGCCCATCAGGGACCCACAGCTGGAGAGCTCAGCCCAGGCTCCCTTTTTCTTTCTTTTCTCCTACTCCTCCTTTTTTATTTATCTATTTACTGGGTCAAAACAATTAGGAAGACTACATTCTAAACGGCTTTTGTTGTTTCTGATCCTTCATCCCCTCTAAGTCAAAGAAGTAGAATTCAAAAGGAAAGCCACGAGACGTCCATCTTCCAGAAAGTTAAACAAGGACAGACGGTTATAGACACAGGACGCGTTTGTCAACACACACGCAACCACAAAAGGCCACAATTGGATGGCACGCCAGCACCAAAGTCTCACGGGGGTTTTACCTGTGGTAAGCCCTCAGCAAAGCAGGGCACCATCTCCAGAGAGACAGTGTCCACAACCCAGCACAGCCATGTGCTTCCTGCTCTGAACAAGGAGGTCATTTGCATCGGGTCAGCCTCACACACCTCGATTAGATTCTGGCCCATGGTTAGACGTACAAGCTGGAGGTGACACAGAATCTCTTAGACAAGAGAAGACTCTGAGCCAAGCACACTCGTTTATTCTTTCAACCAAATCTATTAAGAACCTACTCTGTGCTAAGAACTGTTCAAGACTCTGAGGTGAAAAAGACAGACAAAATCTGTGCCCTTTGGAACTTATATAGTAGTAGATGAGTTAGATAATACACAGGCAGTGATAGGTACTATTAAGGAAAATAAAACAAGGTAGAATAGAGAAGGAAGAGGAGGTGGTTTTTTAGATGGGATAATCAGGGAAGGGACATTTGAATAAAGAAGCATCCATGTGCTGTTCCTGGCAGAGGAAGCAGCAGGTGCAAAGCTCAGAGATAAGAACATGCTTGGTGCACTTGAAGACCAGGGAGAAGGCTGCTGTGACTGGCTTAAGTGAGTAAGGAAGAATTTGGGGGATAACAAACCCATACCTTTGGCTCCCAGAGCTAGTCACTAGGAAGAGGTGGGGGCAAAGCCACCCTGAGAAGCTATCGGGAGGAGCCGCTATTGCTAAAATCTTGGGCTCCTTGAATAAAGAGCATTGTGCTTTATAAAGAAGCAAACTACCACTCATTTAATTGTATATTTAGAAACCTGTTCTTATACTTCCCTGACAGGGGACATACCATGATCACAAAGGTAGTTTTCCCAGGGCAAGGTTTATCTATTGAACTCCAGATGTTCTGACCCCTGCGATTTCCCCAAATGTGGAAAACTTGACTGCATAATTTGTGGTAGTAGAGGACTGCATATGCACTCTCCTAACCCCATAAAAAAAAAAAAAAGAAATCTGTTCTTCATGTGCTCCCAGGAGACCCTCTGCACCCATAGGAAGTCAGTTCTGTTTTCCAGAGATGATTTGATGTGTGTTATATCAACTTACAGGGAATAAACGTCTCAGTAGTGGTGTAATGTCAAAGTCTGAACAACTGGGTCATTGGGAAAAATATAAATAGGTAGATAGGTAGACAGACAGACATTTATTATAAATTTTAATAATATAAAGAATGTGTATAAAGCACACACTTTAAAAACAACAACATAAAATACTCGCATTAGTCAGGGTTCTCCAGAGAAACAATTAGATATAGATATATAAGAGGAGATTTCTTATAAGAACTGGATCACACAATTATGGAGGCCAAGAAGTTCCATGACATGCAGTCTGCAACATGGAGAACCACGAAAGCCAGTGATATAGTTCAGTCTTGAGTTAGAAGGCCCGAAACTTAGGTCTAGCTCCCAGTGTAAGACTTGAGAATCAAGGGGGCAGGAGGGCTGGGACCTGGGAGGGTACTAGTGTAAATCCTGGCAACTAAAGGCCTGAGAGCCAGGAACTCCCGAGTTCAAGGGCAGGAGAAGATGATGTCTCAGATGGAAAAGAGAGAGAATTCACCCTTCCTCTGCCTTTTTGTTCTATTTAGGAGGGGTCTCAATGGCAGCCACCCATATCAGTGAAGGAGAATATTCCTTACTCAGTTTACTGTTTTACGTGCTACCTCTTCCAGAAACACCACCACAGACACACCCAGAAAAAAATGTTTTGCCAGCTATCTGTGATATTCCTTAGGCTAGTCACATTGATGCATTTAATTAATCATACAATGCTATTTGTTGTAAATTTCAACAATGTGCAAATGAGTTTCACAAAATGCTTTTATTGATTGCTGCTGAAATCTTGAATATGTAGCCAATCTATGGGAGCAGTCAACAAACAAATGCAGTTCTGACATAAATGTTGGTTGATATTTTCATTTAAATTAATTAGACAGAAGTGAAACAATAAATATATGTAGGAACTTCATTCTTTCATCGATGATGTGAGAGACTTCCTTGTTGAATTGGATAATAGTTTTTGGAATACTAGTTCGCCTCAATTTTTTGTGTTATTCACAATGTAATGGCTATTGACAAAATACACTGTTAAGTTTAACCTGAATTATTAATATTTCTCCAACACATTCTTAAGTATAAATGTCAACAAAAAAATGAATCATTCCTTGATTTATAGCACTTGCTCATTTCCATAGTGTAAATGCTCACAGTCTGACGGGTTTCACAATACTAACATGATGTCACTAAATGCAGAGTTGGGAAGAGATGGACACTATTACATAGTGTCACCATGCAGATATGATAGATGTTAATAACCTCAAGAGCAAGTATAATGGTAGAAGATAATAAAATAACTGAGAAGCTATGAGTTTTGAGTATTTGTTTCCTTTTTTAAAATTAACTAATTAATTTTCAGGGCAACCCTCTCAGTTCCCCTCCCACTATGGGAGCTTCTCTGTCCTCTCAAAAAATCCTGCTTTTAAAAAAATAATAATTAATTAATTTTTAACATGCTACTTATGTTTTTATTTTTAGAGCTGGGGGTCTCATTAAATTGCCCAGGCTGGTCTCAAACTCCTAAGCTCAAGTGAGCCTCCCTCCTCAGCCTCCTGAGTTAGCTGTGACTACAAATACTAGCCATCATGCCCTACCTTGTTTCCTTTTTAAAATATAATTTATTTGGCCAGACGCAGTGACTCAAGCCTGTAATCCCAGCACTTGGGGAGACCGAGATGAGGTGATTGCCTGAGCCTCACCTCTCATGGGTTCGAGAACAGCATGGGCAACTTGGCGAGACGTCATCTCTACAATAAATCAAAAAATTAGCCAGGCATGGTGGCACGTGCCTGTAGTTCCGGCTACTTGAAAGGCTGAGGTGGAAGGATCACCTGAGCCCAGCAGGTAGACACTGGGGTGGCCATGAGCGTGCCATTACACCCCAGCCTGGGCAACGGGGTGAGACTTCAACTCAAAAAAATTAAGTAAAATAAAATTTCTTTAATTATAAATTCATATTTAATAATAGCTGTATTTAACAACTGGCTCACAAAATTCCTAAAAATTCAACAATTGATTCTTATGAGCTGGTTTTGAGCCAGCTCCATCCAGCACACCTCCGTGCCTTAATGGTATCTCACCCTATCCTGATAGCTGATTTTGAAGTTTCAAGATCTGTCTCTCTTTCATCCTTTCTACAGGAACTGGCATAAAATAATGATCATCTAAAGGCTTTCATACTGGGAGGGACCCACAGTACTTCATCTGGATGCTTCCCAGAAGCTTAAACAATGTAATACAGATACACAATCACAGCTTCTGTAGTCTCAATCTTCTCAGGTGATCCTTCCACCTCAGCCTCCCAAGTACCTGGAACTATAGGGGTGCACCACCACGCCAGGCTAGTTTTTCAACTTATTGTAGAGATGAAGTCTCACCGAGTTGCCCAGGCTGATCTTGAATCCCTGGGCTCAGGCAATCTTCTCACCTCTTCCTCCCAAAGTGCTGGGATTACAGGGGTGAGCCACCATGCCCAGCCTATACACTTTTTTTTAAACTCTGGATTCATCTCTCTTCCCCAAAACTGCCATGCCATGTCCTACCTCTGTGGTTTGGCTGAAGCTGTTCTTTCCTCTTAGTGTTTTCTTCCTATGCCTCTGCCTGTCAAATCAAGACCCAGACCCAACAAAATCCTTCCTATACCTCTTAGGAGGTAGAAGTTCCTCTGAATTACCATGACCCTCTACAACTCTAGCACTCTATTGGAATAATACTATTTTCTGCCATGAACTCTAATTATTTGTGAGCTTTTAGAAGATAGGGATTACACTGTTTTATCTTAAGATTCTGCTCTCAGGGTCCTGCACAATGAGATCAGTGATGCAACCAGTCATACTGGCCTAGTGATGTTTGACTTGGATTCAGCTCCGACCCAGATGATGTATCAAGCTTTACCATTAATATGCAGCAAGCACATCAGCTTACCCCTCTGCATTCTCAGTGAAGCCTGATTTCAAAAATCACTCAAAATCTCTACAAAATATGAAAAAAAAATTAGCCAGGTATGATGGCACACGCCTCTAATACCAGCTACTCAGGAGGTTGAAGTGGAAGGATTGCCTGAGGCTAGGAGGTCAAGGCCGCAGTGAGTGGTGATCATGCCACCCACTACCCTCCAGCCTGGCAACACAGTGAAAACTCGACTCAAAAAAAAAAAAAAAAATCACTAAAAAGAAATCAGAATCACCTGAAATTTCTATAAAATAAATAAGTCATGTGCAGACCACAGTTGCTGCTTTCTTTCTTTGTTTCTTTCATTCTTTCTTTCTTTTTCTTTTTTTTTTGATTTGGAGTCTTACTCCGTCACCCAGGCTAGAGTGCAGTGGCACTCCACCTGCTGGGTTCCGGTGACCCTTCCGCCTCAGCCTTCAAAGTAACCGGAACTACAGGTACACATTACCATACTCAGCTAACTTTTTATTTATTGTGGAGATGAGGTCTTGCCAAATTGCCTGGGCTGGTCTTGAAACTGCAGGCTCAAGCAATCCACTTGCCCCGGCCTCCCAAAGTGCTGGGATCATAGGCTGAGCCATTGAGGCCTACCCATAGTTGCCTTCCAAAGCAACAGACTCCATTGCCTGGACTTACACATCCTTGGCTTTAGATGCCCTCCCAGCTGCCTGCACAAGGACATGGCTGGTGTCCCTAGAAAGTACACCTGAGGAACTGAAGTTCCCGTGATGCAAGTCAATGACAGCCATAACAATCAGCATTCTCACCCAGGTCAGCATGAAGCGGCAATACGGGGATTGACAGTTAAGTTGGTGCACTCATTCTAGAAAAAGTGCTACATCCTTCATTGCTAAATATCACTATGATCACCTTTGAAGTACTCCCCTTGGGAAGCTATACACCTATACCAGCACCTAGTCCATCTGTAAAAACAATTTTGGAACTCGTTTTCTGGAATGGCCATCACAGCTGTTGTCATGTTACACTTGGTGTCCTGAATGTCATCAAAATGCCTTCCTTTCACTATTTTCTTTATCTTTGGGTAAAGAAAAAAGTCATTGTGGGCCAGATAAGGTGAGTAGGGAGGGTATTCCAATGCAGTTATTTGTTTATTGACTAAAAACTCCCTAATGGACAGTGCTGTGTGAGCTGGTGCATTGTCGTGATGTAATAGCTCCTCCAGGATCATTTTGCACACACTTTTCTTATGCCAAGATTTTCAGTTAAGATTTTCCTTGCATGATGGAATATGACATAGCCATAAAGAAGGACAAAATTATGAACTTCACAGCAACCTGGATGGACTTAGAATCTATAATACTGCCGGGCTCGGTGGCTCAACTTGTAATCCTGCTCCTTGGAAGGCTGAGGTGAGTGGATTGCCTGAGGCTGCGGGTTCGAGACCCACCTGAGCAACTTGATGAGACCTCATCTATACAATAAATCAAAAAATTAGCCAGGTGTGGTAGCATGCGCCTGTAGTTCCAGCTACTTGGAAGGCTGAGGCAGAAGGATCGCCGGAGCCCAGCAGGTGGAGACTGCGGTGGCCAGGAGCAGCCACTGCACTCCAGTCTGGGTGACAGAGTGAGACTCCAACACACACACAAAAAAATTCTATAATACTGAGTGACCTATCACAGAAACAAAGAACTGAGTATCACATGTTCTCACTTATAAGCAGACCTTGAACAATTATCGTAATACTATAAGAAAAGGATTGGCAGTAGTGGGAAACACCAGGGGACGGCAAGGGCAGGATTGGCTGTAGTGGGAATCTGCCAAGGGTGGGGTACACCTCATCAACAAGGGTACATGCATAATGAACATTTATATGCTCTGAATTGTATCCCACATCTTTAAAATAAAAATAAAACTATAAAAAAGAAAAAAAAGATTTTCTTAACTGTTTATTAGTATTTATTTGATTTCCTATGCTTCTCGCAGTCAGTCGATGATTTTGATGCACGATTCAATGAATTTTTGCAATGTTCTTGTCAGTTCTGCTCATTACTGGCCATCCTGACCTCTCTTCATCAGTGATGCTTTCTCTCCCCTCAGAAAAACGTTTAATCCACGTATACATTGCTATTTTCTACATGGCATGATCCCCATAAACTTGGATTAACATGTCCCTGATTTTACTTCCACTCTTACCAAGTTTAACAAGAAATTTAATGTTTGTTCATTGCTCTAATTCAAGCTCTGACATTCTTACAATGGCACACAAAAACATGCAACAACAATAATGAACGCCACTCAGTAGGACACTGCCACACATCAACATGAACACAGCAGTGAGACACTGATATACCAAGGTTATGAGACCTTACCGAGTTGTTGCCAACGTAAGCACACACTGGCAAGTTTGCAAACTTACTTGTCAGACCTCATAGGTTCTCAGGCCCTTCTTCTGATTTACTGAATCAGGCTCTGAGATTGTGGAGTCTAGGGATATGACTTCTTTTTAAGCTTCCTAGGTCAGTTGAGGGCATCTAGTTAGTGTTTAGGAGCCACTGGATTCAACCAAAAGCCCCAGTCTCAGGGCCAATAGCACTTAACTGTTTCCTCTGCCTGGCAAGCTCTTCCCCCGAGTGCTTCTTTGATTTATCCTCATTCCTGTCACTGTACAAATGTTGCCTCCTCAGAGAAAATCTGATCACCCTATGTAAAATATCAACCTGCCAACCACCGTCCAACCTCTCTGTGTGACTTATTCCGCCCTGGAATCCTTCTGACCATGTGACTTGATTGACTGATGGTTCTTCTTCCTCACTAGAATGTAAACACCATGAGGGCAGGGATTGGATTTTGTCCACACCTCTGGTATGAGACCTGGCACATGACTCGTCCTCAGTAAATCAGTTTGAGTTAACAAATGAATACATACATAAGATGAATAAATGAATGAATAAACATGTATCCAACTTGCTTCTGCCTATAAGTCAGAATGTGGTGCTCACAGAGAGCAGCGTGGTGGCAAAGGCAAGTCCACAGCATGCTCAGCAAAGAAACTCGGTGAGAGTATTTCCTCCTGGGCAATTCTCCAGAGTGTAGCTACAGGCCTCTCCCGGTGGCATGGCCTTCATAGGCCTCTGAAGTTCCCCAGGACTGGAGGCCATGCTTCATGCTTTACCTGAGGCAATTCCCCCAGGGAAAGGTTTTTTAATCTAGCTGACTGCCCAGAGCTATGTTTTGGAATTTCATTGCACTCACGTTTTCCAGGTGCTTACTTTTAGGGAGAGTGATGACAAACTTTTCAGCAGTTGTTTTATGGAGGAGTGGGGAAGCTTTCCCAATCTCTGTTATAGAACAATATATACTGAGAGACGTGATGTCATTTGGCTTTAAAAAGGTGTTTGAGCTAAAAAAATGTTTCCAAAAGTATTTTAGAGGGTTCATAAATGATTAATAAAATTTATATATGTGAGTTATTCTCTGAAAAATACAGTATATATGAAACAGTTTTGAAGGTGAGATTTTGTAGGCAAGCACTATACTTGCCCACAAAGTCCAGATTTCTAGGACTTTAAAAGATAAATATGTTGATTTGAATCCATCAGTTTTAAAAGAAAAAGTTATTTTTCCTATATCTTATTTGCATAGTTGCAATGTGTAACCCAGACACCGAGATTCCAGGGAAATCGAAATTATCTAATTTATGACGCTACCAATAATGTTCAGCTTAAATACTATATTAGCAGCTTTGATTTTGACTGATGTGTCAAACGTCAAAGCTCCCTTTTTGCCTTCTGAATAGCATTTGTTCAAAACTTTGGGGAAAATAGATAGGTCAGACAATACATGAACCTAAAGAGCAAATATTTACAATGTTAATGAATATTTCTTTAAAAAAATTAAAAAGTCAGTTCAAGTAAGTCTGAGAAACATAAAGTTGATGAAAATTTTCAACAGAACATATCAGAGTCTTTCATATATGAATTGCATGTGACTCTCCAGGAAGAAAAATTAGACATAACATCTTCCAAAACTATTTGATCTGGGAAGCATTTATACCCAGGTTCCTGTTTATCATCTTGGAGAGCTGGCATTCCTCAGAACACAGGCTGGGAAATACTGGCCGAGAAAGAACTACTAAGGGACTGGCTTGAATTTTTAGAAAATATGATATGTTTGCTTGTTTGTTTTTTGAGGACGTAGGAAAGCAAGTGTTATAAGAATCACCCAGTGATTTTTCTGAACTCAAGAGATGATTTATGCCCTCTGCTAAGAACATGAGAAACGAAAGAGATGGCATAGGTATATGCTTGGTATGGAAGCCGAGGGTGCCAAAAAATATACACTTTTTTTTTTAGTTGGAGTCTCACTCCGTCGCCCAGGTTGAAGTGCAGTGGCACACTCACAGTCACCCCAGCGTCCACCTGCTGGGCTTCGGCAAACCTTCTGCTTCAGCCTTCCAAGTAGCTGGAACTATAGGCACGTGCTACCACGCCCGGCTCATTTTTTGATTTATTGTAGAGACGAGGTCTCGCGAAATTGCCAGGGCTGGTCTCAAAACGGCGGGCTCAAGCAATCCACTCGCCTCAGTCTCCTAAAGTGCTGGGATTCCAGGCTGAGCCACTGAGCCTGGCCTACATGTTTTAACAAAGGGAAAACTGTTTTAAAATTGTAATATTCAATCTATACTGATAACAAAGGATAAAAACAAGTCACATTTGACTTCTGCAATTACAAGAGGTGCTCAGAGTAGTTACCATCAACATCCAGACACTTCTGATTATGGTGAACTACTGCCGGACTTGTTGCTGTGCAAGGCCTCCCAGATCTTCTCTTGTGCGCATCACACACAGCACCATGCATCTCAAACTTATCATGAATGTGCACAATTGCAAGCATGTTGGAGGTTCTGTTGCATACAGAGGTTCTGTTGCAGCCTCCATTGATGTTCAGCTTAAATACTATATTAGCAGCTTTGATTTTGACTGATGTGTCAAACGTCAAAGCTCCCTTTTTGCCTTCTGAATAGCATTTGTTCAAAACTTTGGGGAAAATAGATAGGTCAGACAATACATGAACCTAAAGAGCAAATATTTACAATGTTAATGAATATTTCTTTAAAAAAATTAAAAAGTCAGTTCAAGTAAGTCTGAGAAACATAAAGTTGATGAAAATTTTCAACAGAACATATCAGAGTCTTTCATATATGAATTGCATGTGACTCTCCAGGAAGAAAAATTAGACATAACATCTTCCAAAACTATTTGATCTGGGAAGCATTTATACCCAGGTTCCTGTTTATCATCTTGGAGAGCTGGCATTCCTCAGAACACAGGCTGGGAAATACTGGCCGAGAAAGAAATTCCACAATTTTCTCTAATTTCAAATACAACTTCAAAATGGTCTCATGTTCCTCCAATAATTGTGCTTCCATCATTTTCTTTGACCGTCCTGCAGGTTGCATGGTGATGCTAGCATTCATTTGATTAACGCCACCTTTTGAGTGAACATTATACTACACATTGCTACTGTAATTCAATTCAACTTCAAAAAGTAATACATAGATAACATCTCTTAAAATGTGTATGCATTTTTTGGCACCCCTGGTATATATGGGTGCAATTCTATTTTGGGCCATGATGGAGTACACTGGTATTGGACATTGCTTCCACCACAAGCAATGGATTAATTAAACAGGAAAAAATACATGAAGCAGTTATTTTCAGATATTGAATAACAGACAGGAGAACTATGATCTTTTTTTTTTTTTTTTTTTTGAGTTGGAGTCTCATTCTGTCACCAATGCTGGAATGCAGTGGCACGCTCATGGCCACTGTAGCCTCGACCTGGTGGGCTCCAGCAATCCTTCCACCTCAGCCTTCCAAGCAGCCGGAGCTACAGGTACGTGCTACCATGCCCAGATAATTTATTTTTTTTAATTGTAGAGACAAGGTCTCATCAAGTTGCTGGGGCTGGTCTCGAACCTGTGGGCTCAGGCAATCCTCTCGTCTTGACCTCCCAAAGTGCTGGGATTACAGGCTGAGCCACTGAGCCTGGCCAGAGAACTGTGGTCTTTGAGAGAAGGGACACCCATGAAGTGAGCACAATATGTAACCTGGCTTTCTCCTGGGTACAGTTACCAGATCATAGTGCAAAGAAGTGGAGCTCAGGCACTGTGGTGAGTATGCTTAATTGAGGAGGCAGAGGCGAGTCTGCAGATGTGGAAGCAATGGAATCTGCAGGACAAAGTACCAGAGAAGAGGTATCTGTGCAAGAAGGTGTCCTGAAGTTTATATTGGAGAATCTGTCAGGACCCTTGACTAAAAGCAGGACTGTACGTGCATGAGGTGAAACTCCACCAGGCCTATCAGAGAACAGTGCTGATGGGGATGACATATGAATAGAGATACCAGAAGTCCTCAGTATGGAAAGATTGGAATTCCTGCCAAGCAGAGGGAAGACACTTGGGTGAGCCCCTCACACATTCACATGAGACTCCAGAGATCCCACACCTTAGGAAAAAGGACATGCCACACCATAAGACCCTAAAAAAAAATCTTGACAGCCTCCACACAATTGAGGTGAATCACCAATAATTGAACAGCCTATTAGCACTGTACTGGAGACCCTACATGAAGATCAGACAGAAAGAAGAAAATGTTCTTTATTTGCAGAAAACACATGTATATGTGCACATATACACTTAGATATATACATATAAACATACATATATATGTAAAATCCTAAGGGATCTATAGCACCACTAGTAGAACTAATTAGGAAATTTAGCAACATAGCAAGCTACAAGATTAAATATACAAATGTCAATTCTATTTTCATCTACTAACAACAAACAAGTAGAAAATAAAAATTTCAAAACACCATTTGCAATAGCATCAAATACATAAAACATTTAGGAGTAAGTTTGATAAAAGATGTGACTGACTTCTACATGAAAGATTATGCACTGGGCTCGGTGGCTCAGCCCGTAATCCTGCACTTTGGGAGGCTGAGGTGAGTGAATTGCCTGAGCCCGCGGGTTTGAGACCCGCCTGGGCAACTTGGCGAGACCTCATCTCTACAATAAATCAAAAAATCAGCCGGGCATGGTAGCGCATGCCTGTAATTCTGGCTGCTCGGAAGGCTGAGGCGGAAGGATCACCAGAGCCCAGCAGGTTGAGGCTGCGGTGGCCGGGAGCGGCCACTGTACTCCAGTCTGGGTGACAGAGTGAGACTGCAACTCAAAAAGAAGAAAAGATTATACAATATTGCTAAGAAAAATAAAGGAAAACCAAAAAATAGAAATATATATAATATTCATTAACTGAAGAGTTCAGTATTGTTAGTGAACTAACAGTAAAATAAACTAGTGTTTATTTTCCCTCTAAACAAGCCCTTTTGTAGAAATTGAGAAGTTGATTCTAAAATTTATGTAAAAATACAAAGGACCTAATATTTCCAAAACAGTCTTTAGAAAAAAGAGCAAGACTAAAAGATTCACACTATCTGATTTTAAGACATTGAAAATATACAAACAATCATAGCATATTGCATCAGAGCAGTTCAATGGAGGAAAGGAGAGTCTATCAAATGGTGCTATAAGTACTGGGTGAATGTTCAGAAAAAAATAATAAAACTCAACCTTTGCTTTACACCATACAAAAAAAATTAATTTGAGATGAAATACAGATTTAATCACAAAAGCTAAAATTATAAAGCTGACAGAAGAAAGAATAAAAGAATGTCTTTACAAACTTGGGTTAGGCAAGATTTCTTAGATAGTACATAGAAAACACTAACCATAAAATAAAAATTTGACAATTTAGATTTTATCAGAATAATAAACTTTTGCTCATCAAAAAGAGACCATAATTGAAAGCCACAGACCAAGAGAAAATATTTGTAATACCTATGTTCTAAAAGAGTCTTTTATCCACAATATATAAAGAATACTTAGAAATTAATAATAAGATGAATACAAAATGGACAAAAGACTTTCATGAAACTTCATGAAAGAAGATATACAAAATGGTAATAAGCATATGAAAAAGTGTTCAACATTATTAGTCATCAGAGAAATGTAAATTAAAACCACACTGAGTTTACCATTCCATATCCACTAGAACACTACTGTTAAATAGACTGACAACACCAGGTTTATAAGAAGGCAGAACTACTGAAACTCATTACATTGCTGTTGGAAAGGTAAGGTAGCAGAATCCCTTTAAAGAAAACCACTTGGCAATTTCTTAAAAAGTTAAAACTGCCGGGCTGGGTGGCTCAGCCTGTAATCTCACGCCTTTGGGAGGCTGAGGCGAGTGGATTGCCTGAGCCCATGGGTTCGAGACCCGCCTGGGCAGCGAGACCTCATCTTTACAATAATTCAAAAAATCAGCCGGGCGTGGTAGCTCATGGCTGTAATTCTGGTTACTCGGAAGGCTGAGGTGGAAGGATCGCCGGAGCCCAGCAGGCGAGGTGGCCAGGAGCGGCCACTGCACTCCAGTCTGGGTGACCGAGTAAGACTCCAACTCAAAAAAAAAAAAAAAAGTTAAAACTAGGCCAGGTGCAGTGGCTGAAGCCTGAAATCCCAGTACTCTGCGATGCTAAGGCAAGAGGATTCCCTGAACCCAGGGTTTGACACCAACCTGGACAACTTGGTAAGACCTTGTCTCTACAATAAATCAAAAATTAGCCAGGCGTGCCTGTAGTTCCTGTAGCACGTGCCTGTAGTTCCAGCTACTTGGAAAGCTGAGGCGGAAGGATCACCTAAGCCCCAACAGGTTGAGGCTGCGGTGGCCGTGAGCGTGCCACTGCACTCTAGCCTAGACAACAGAGTGAGACTCCAAATAAAAAAAAAAAGTTAAAGCTGCACTTACCTCATGAGTCAGCAGTTCTACTCGTAAATAATAACCCAAGAGAAATACAAACATATGCCCACAAAAAGTATTCTATAAGAATGTTTGTAGTAATTTTATTTATAATAGTCCAAAACTGGAAACAACACTACCATCCACCAATACAAGAATGGATACATTGTGAGGTAGTCATACAAAGAAATACTAATTATAAATAAAAGAATGAAATACTAATACACTAAATCAACATCACGGATGACTCTCAAAAATACTATTTTGGGTGAAAGGTACCAGACAAAAGAATTCATATCATATGATAATCATTTATCTGAAATTCAAGAACAGGCCAAATTAACCCATAGTAATCAAAATCAGAACAGTGATTGCCTGGGGACAGTCGTATTGACTAGATAGAGGCAGGAGACTTCTGAGGAGATGGAAATACTGTGTCTCTTGATTGTGGTATAGACTAATGAGATATGATATATTCATCTGTACACTTGAGATCTGCACATCTCATTATATGCCCATTTTACCTTAACAAAAAAAAAAAGTTATGGAGAAGGAGAGCATGGGATGGTAGAGATAAATAAAACAAAATTAAATTATTCTTTGTTTGCAGGCATGCACACGTCACCCCCACCACCACCTTCACCATGCACACAGACACTAGAAGTATGTGTACGGACATTCACTGTGAACTGGACCAATGTCATATAGAGCATCATACGGAGAGTTTAGGTCTATTTTAATAAAGATCTTCAAATCTCATTATAAGAAAGGTTTTTCCTCTATTCGTTTTGGGCTCTCTTGGGCTTTATTACCAAAATACCCACACATGTTTGAAAAGAGAGGAAACAGAAACACTAATTCTGAATTTCACACTTATCAGAATCTAAGACAAATTGTTCATTGTTGACATTTTTAGACTTCATTTCCTGCCACGATTCTCTTTGGGAAAGAAAACTAGAAAGGAAGTGACTCTCAACTCCTCCCTCTCAAATCTGCCTTCCAAATCTGGCCACTTGATTTGAATCTAGACTTTAATAGCAGAAAAAAATACATATATTTTTTCAAGAATAAAAAATAGACACTATTTTTATTATAAATGGCTCTTAAGCTGACTTGATACCACCTTCCCACTAAGACCCACCAAGTGACATTCTCAACAATAGCACTTCGTTTCATTACTGAAGTGTACTGCTCACATTAAAATGTAACTATAAGAAAATGAATTTCCCCTTTTCACATCTTTGTCCTTGGTTTCCATAGAAGAGAGCTAATTACCTTTTTAATAACCCTAATTGATGGGCTTACATATCCTACCTTTCAGTCCCACTTGTGTGAGGGTGCGAGTGGGGGTGGGCAGCACTCCTCTCTCCTGACCTCACTGCTCCAGCTCTTCCTTATTGGAAGGAGGTTTGCTGACTTGTGAAAGGCCCCTGCCTTGTGTTTCTCTATTTGCAAGACTACCTGCCACCCATTGTGGGCTGACCAGGAAGCCTCGCTTTGTCTTGGCCAATTGACACAGCTGCACACTCGGTAAATAGACTCAGATGTTGAGCTTTTGTTTGAAGGATCTTTTCAGATTAATGCAGAGAGAATTCGTTTTTAAAACTTAAGCAGGAGCCAAGATGAGTAGAATGGAACTGTGAGCCATTGAATTCACATCCACAAAATGAGACGGTCTTACAAGGGTGTTTATCCCCGTTCCTTTTGGAGGTAACATTGAGGGGACAGCCTCCCACTCTCCCGGGTCTCAGAGTCTTTACTCAGGCCATTGTGAGAAGAAGATCTGACCAGCGATTACACCCTCCAGCTTCATTCTCCAGGGAGAGAGATAGCCCTGCCCTTGGTAAGGAGAGGCAAGTACTGCAAAATAATTGCCAACAATTGATTTGGGTTTTCTTGTTTCCAGACCACAAAAAATCCTGATAACAGATGTAAGAGGATCCATGGTCTCTGGCAAAGACCATTATATTTTATTTATTTATTTATTTATTTATTGAGTCAGAGTCTCACTCTGTCGCCCAGGTTGGAATGCAGTGGCATGTTCACGGCTACCCCAGCGTCGACCTGCTGGGCTCTGGTGATCCTTCTGCCTCAGCCTTCCAAGCAGCTGGAACTACAGGCGCGTGCTACCATGCTCAACTAATTTTTTGATTTATTGTAGAAACGAGGTCTCACCAAGTTGCCCATGCTGGTCTCAAACCCCTGGGCTCAAGCATTCCTCTTGCCTCAGTCTCCCAAAGTGCTGGGACTACAGTCTTCAGCCACCACACCCAGCCAGCAAAGACCATTTTAGTAGCCTGGCAGACAAGGCAACAGCCTGAACTCCATGCTGACCGCCATCTGATATCCTTCAGGCTTCATCGTTTACATCGCCTAGTCTAGCCCTCACCTGACATGCACACTGGGTCACAATTTTGTGGTTAGAAACTAGAGGGCTTTATTCCTTTCTGAGGCTTACGGACTCATTTTCCTCAAGCTATAAATTGGGGATAATTGCTCTCCTTCTATGTATGCTAACTTCTATGTACTCAAGAAAGCAGTTTGATGTTGTGGAAAGAAATTTGACTTTGTCTCCTACAGATCCGAGTTCAATCCCTGCCTTGGTCACTTACTAGCCATGAGATCTTAAACAAGTCCCTGCTCTGAGCACAGATCTCCTCACCGTGACAATGAAGATGTGATCATTGTCTCATGCTGTTGTTGGGAACTGAAAGTTTTCTCAAATCTAGGTGAAAATGAGAAAAGTGTTGCCTGGAATATTGTAGCTCCACAACATGTTAACTCTTCCTCTCCAGGTTTCTGCTTTCCAAATTTTTATTTAAGAATAAAAAAGAGGCTGGGTCCAGTGGCTTATTTCTGTAATCCCAGCACTTTGGGAGGCCAAGGCAGAAGGATCGCTTGAGCCCAGGAGTTTTGAGACCAGCAGGGGCAACATAGCCAAACCTCATCTCTACAAAAAAATTAAAAACTCAGCTGGGAAGAGTGGCACATGCCTGTAGTCCCAACTACTCAGGAGGCTGAGGCAGAAGGATCGTCTGAGCCTAGGAGTTTGAGTCTGTGGTAAGCCATGATTATGCCGCTGCACTCTAGCCTGGGTAAAAAACAAAAAGAATAAAAAAGATACCAAATGGAAAATCTAGTGATTATATATTATGGAGCAAGTTTCCTTTATCATACAAAGCATGCAATAAATACTAAAGAACAGCTGTTGGTGGGCACTCCGAACTCTAACTTTGTCAACCTCCCCATGTTCTCGTCCACCTCCAGTGTCTGAGTGACTGTCACCCCACCCACAACATGTGCACAACCTTACCACCACTCTGCCACATACACACTCGCTAACTGAAAAAGAACTGCTGACAAAGCAGAAAAGATGAAGCAGAATTATGCAGACAGCCATCCCAGGGGAAGACAGTGATCAGCCTCCCAAAAGGGGACAATTTCATAAATGAAGTGTAGACAGCGTAGCATGTGACCTATTTTAAACCAGAGGATAACTGTGGACGTGGGTAGCTTCCTCCTCCTTGGTCCAATTAGGGATTGAAGTAAAATGTTTGTTCCTCTTTTCCTTTATGAAGACACTAACCAACTTGGATTCTGTCTTCCATGTTCTCCCATAAAGCACTTTTTGCTGAAGCCCAGGTCCTGCCACAGGTTTGCTATGGGCTTATGGCCCCCAGCTACAGAACAAGGATTGGAGTGTACAGCCTTAAGGACTCCTCCCAAGCCCAGTATCCAGTCCCCCAATTCTCCTGCAGCTTCCTGCAGGGAAGGATGTGAGAGCAGCCCCAATAATTAGAAAAAAATCAGCCCAATAATCAGAAAAAAATGCTGATAGGAGAGGGCTGCATTGTGGAAAGCTGGACCAACCCATAGGTTGGGTCAGACTTCAAGGTTTGATCAGCATATATCCAGACTCCAAGAAATTAGCACTGGAAAATAAGCCTGTGTCATAGGAGATAATAAGAGAAAATACAACAGATTGAATTTTAAATACAAAATATCCTTCTAAACTATAACCTGCTGACACTTTCTTTTGTGACCTAGAAAAAGGAAATTTCTCATTCTGATAATAGACTCCTTAGTGGCAAGAACACTGGGGTGGGAAACAGGAGAAACGCAACGCATCTTGTAGTCACTTACACAAATCACCAAACCTCTCTGAGCCTCTGTTTCTTGTAGAATAGGATGGAATCCCTCCCCAAGGGCTCTTCTTATCCCATGAAGGGAAGGATCTTGCAAAACGAGTTCGAGATCAGTACAGGCCACTTGGTGAGACCTCATCTCTGCAATAAAATAAGATATAGCTGGACATGGTAGCATGCACCTGTAGTTCCAGTTACTTGAAAGGCTGAGGCGAGCCGGGCTCGGTGGCTCAGCCTGCAATCCCGCGCCTTTGGGAGGCTGAGGTGAGTGGATTGCCTGAGCCCGCGGGTTTGAGACCCGCCTGGGCAGCTAGACCTCATCTCTACAATAAATCAAAAAATAAGCCGGGCGTGGTAGTGCATGCCTGTAATTCCGGCTACTCGGAAGGCTGAGGCGGAAGGATCGCCGGAGCCCAGCAGATCGAGGCTGCGGTGGCTGGGAGCGGCCACTGCACTCCAGTCTGGGCGACAGAGTGAGACTCCAACTCAAAAAAAAAAGAAAAGAAAGGCTGAGGTGGATGAATCGCCAGAGACCAGCAGGTCGATGCTCGGGTGGCCGTGAGCGTGCATGCCGCTGCACTCCAGTCTGGGCAAAGGAGTGAGACTACAACTCAAACAGAGTGGGTTGGTGATGTTGCATTTCCTGCCTGTCCCAATCTCCCATTATAGAGCGTTCATGATCCTTGAATGAGCCATGTCCGTCCATGCTAACCTTGGAAATGGTGGCACTTCCCAAGATGCTCACATTGAAAGTGTCAGCACCTGGGACTTTGCCACATAGAGAAGGAAGGTAACCGGCAGGATGGCTCACGCCTATAATCCCAGTGCTTTCAGAGGCCAAGATAGAGGATCGCTTGAGGTCAGGAGTTTGACACCAGCCTGGGCTACCTAGCAAGACTCTGTCTTTACAAAAAATTATTTAAAAACTCAACTGGGTGTGGTGGCATTAACCTGTAGTCTCAGCTACTCAGGAGGCTGAGTAAGGGGCTCAAGGTTAAAATGAGCTATGAAAACATCACTGCATTCTAGCCTGGGTGACAGAGTGAGACTGTGTCTGAGAGAGAGAAGAGAGAGAGAAAGAGGCAGAGACAGAGAGAGACAGAGACAGAGGGAGAGGCAGACAGAGACAGAGACAGAGAGAGAAACAAAGAGAAAGACAGAAAGCAAGTAGGTGATATGGAGTAACATTTGAAAAGACTAAAGCAGAACACACTGAAGACAAGCTCATCTTGGTGAATGAAAATGGATTAATCATTTCAAGCAGGTACCAGGAGATGCAAAGACATAGCAGCACAAGTCACGTGCCTTGCTTTTGTCCTCAGGTTTTAAGGCAATAATTAAGGGGTCAGGTTGAGAGTCAGGAGGCACAGGTGCTAAACATGCCTCTCTCTTGCTTTGGCTCTCAGACTCCCTCAGTCTCTTTATCAGTGATAAGAAGGGGCCTTCTCTCTCCAACATGTAGAAATCAGCTTAGGGTTTTTTCCTCCACATCCAGGGCTTGTGAGCCTGATTTCAGAAATAATGAATTATGAAATCAGAGTCTCTGAGGAGCTACCTTTGGTTTTGAGACTTTGGGCCTTAAAGCGGAATTTCTATATTTTGCTTAGCTGGCCAGATTTCAGATTCCTTCTTGGCTCTTTCTACCTAGAGACAGGCAAAGGTGGAACTGGTAGGAGACCAAGAATAGTGGCCAGGTAAGGCTAGATGTGTGTTTCCTCTGCCCGCAGGAAGACTTCACAGAGGGGCTGGAATTGAAGTGGGTCTGTGGGTATGCCTGGGAGAGGCCTTGGTGGACCAGCATTCTAGGCAAAGGTCACAGCCCAGTTTATTATGCTGTGCAATTCAGACTGTGTGGTAGATTCCCTGTTGCAATAAATAGTTCCAAAATTATAAATGGCTTAAATCCCACAGAGATTTATTTCATGCATATACGTAAAAAAGAATGGGACAGCTGACTTCCACCCATGATTTTTTTTTAAATCAATATTTTTTATTATGGTTTTGTGGAGTACAGTTAAGGGTTAGGTGTACAATTACGTTTCATTCCACCCATGATTTAAATCTTTGAATTGACTGAGGCTCTACCACTTTCGACATTTGGCTTCAAAAGTTGTCCAAAGGGTCATCTTTACTCCCTCCAAGACACCAGACAGAGCAAAGAGCATGAAAATGACCTGTACCACCTCCCCACTCCAAACACACACCCATTAGCTGGAACTCTGTCACATGGCGATGTCTAACTAACTAGAAGGAACTTGAAAATATAGTCTAGTTGTATATCCAGGAAGCCTACCATAATGTGGATCTAGAGAACTGCCGGCTACCTCTGCTATAGTAAGGTACATTCCTCCGATTCTGCTCCTTCTGGATAAGTCAGGAAGAAAAGCAGCCAGAGCCCTGAGCCCAGCAAGTGTGAGAGGAAGGACGCTCCTGGCCCTGAGAGCAGCACTCTGGGAGCAGTCAGGCCCGCAGGTAGACTCAAGCCAGATCCAACGTGATAAAGAGATCTGGAGCCCCACAGAAAAGAAGGCCCCACATTTCTCCCTGTTGTTTATGAGAAGGATTGAGAAGACTGACTTTTTACAGGTCAGCCATCAGGTCCCTGAAGGTGAAATGTGGAAACCTTCTGGCTTTTTCTGGCATTGCTCTGCGCTTTGGTCCCTGGACGAACACCAGTGGCCAGGCCTGTCACATTGCATACACCTCGGCCTGGTGCCTGGTCTGTGGGCCACTTTGGGCTCAGGCTACTGGTGGGAGTAGATTTAGGAGCCTGGCCCAGCCCTGCGGCTTTGATGGATTTCACCATCCAGGCTGCTATGCTCCTTGGCCGGATGCCTGGAGAGCTCCACAGCCTTGCCTCAGGCTATCTGCTTTCAGCAGGACAGGCTCTGAATAGAAGGGGACCTGGAGGTGAGGAGGTGAGGCTCGGGTACCCCAGTCTCTGCAGCCTGAGAACTGAGCCCACGCCAAAGCCATCTGCCTTCACCCAACTTTCCCAAGGGACAGAGACAAGATAAAGGACAGACAGAATTAACACCAAACAACTTTTTAATGATTTTATTGCAGGTTAAATAAGACATCTCAAATAAAACTACGGGAGACCTTCTTAAACCTTACCCCGCTGTAAATATGTATTAACTCAATTACTATCAGCAATTAAGGCCTAGTTTGGGAACAGTGGCCTGAGACAAAAAAGACATTATCATCCTGGGAAATGAATCCCGAATAAAAGGAATCTATTCCACCTTAGCTAATGAGCAGCTGTATAGGGATGGAAATGAAGGTCTTTGCCTCGAATTGCTTTGGACCGCTCAAACAAGGAGAGGAGAAAAGGTTTGCCTTTACGTAAAGCTCTTGGAAGCACATTAGGGACATTGTTACAATGCAAATGAGGAAGACTGTTGTGTTTGGGTGGTTTATGGGTTTAGTAAAAGGAGTAACATTTCAATTAGTGGGGAAGGAATGAGAACCTGCCTCTAAGAGGCTTAATTGGCAACTTGGCTTTCCCAGGGGTCTTTGAAGTAGCATCAGAGGAGAGTTTTCAGAGATGGGTGGAGAATAGAAAAAGGATAGGCCCTCGCTGTGGATGTGATAGGGTAGATGGGGTGCTCAGAAGGTAAAATCCACAGCGCCATGCAGATCCCAGTCCTGCAAGAGTGGCCTCCCCAGCCTTCCAGGCTTCTGAGTCTCCACACCGCTTCACCCAACTCCCCCTCTGAAAGCATCAAGACCCGTCCCTTTCTGAAGCTGGCAGTTTCCGCGAAGCCATCTTGCTTTAAAGGCTGTAGCCCTAACCTCACCGGTGTGGAATTCCTTTTTCCTTCTCAAGAGCCCTTTTTGCTTGGTCTCTAAGTTCAGCCTAGCAAACTAGAGAATTCAGATCCTAATTGCCATGAGTTATGGGGGAGGGTGCAATATTGCATGCAAATGTGTGTTTGTTTTGTGTGTGTGTGTGTGTGTGTGTGTGTGTGTGTGTGTGTGTGTGCGCGCTCAAGGACGACATGGGCTGAAGTCTGTGTGTGTGTGTGTGTGTGTGTGTGTGTGTGTGTGTGTGTGCGCGCTCAAGGACGACATGGGCTGAAGACTGTGTGTGTGTGTGTGTGTGTGTGTGTGTGTGCGCTCAAGGACGACAGGGGCTGAAGACTGAAGATTCAAGTATGGCCGAAACTTAGAGCAAGGGATTAGACAGGTGACTTGTCAAGGTCACATTCAGAGTTTACACGTTGCAAAGGTTTCCGGGTCGCCATGATTCTGTGGTGTCATCTATCTTAGCCATGGCATCTTCATGAGGTCTTTGTCAGTGTAGCTTCATACATCACTCAAATCTTCACACATTTTGATGGATTTGAGGTTTTATTTCTCAACCCACTCACTCACAAGATATGGCAAACTTCTTGTTTGCTAACGTGGGGGCACTCTCCAAAGAAAATGCTACAAATAATCTGCCAAGATAATTGTTTGAAATGAAGTTTAGAAGAAAACTCAGCTAACCATATATTTTAGTTGAAAGATAGCAATCTGACGGGGGTTTGGAGAGCAATCCAAACCATGCCTCCTTAGCGGTACGCCACTCTTTCTGAGCTTGAGAAAAACAGAATGAAGGACTTCCAAGGGTCCTCAGGATGCCCTGGGATTCTCTTGATGTTGACTTTGGGGAGACAGCTCAACACCTTGCCCATGTGAGGTATCTGTGAATGTGGATTGGAGTTTGCTTGAGGTCTTAGCATCAAACCCATAACTAGAGGATGTAGTAACCTTCCATCTGAATCCATCAGTCCCCAGCACGCAGGATCCTGAGCCAAGCTTCTCCCTTTGTCCTCCTCTCTCCTGTGGGTGGCTTCTCCTGGAACACTGGCTCGTATCTCTGGAGCCTGTGGTTTGGGGATTGCCATTAGCCAACTAAAACAGGGCCTAGAGGGTTTGCTTTGGGTCTAAAATGGGAACTGGACCCACCCTCTGAGTAATGCCCATCCCTCAGCAGGTCTCAGCCGGTGGCCTGCTCCTCACATGTGTCCCCTCTTCCCACTCCCCTCATCCTGACTGTTCAGTAGAGCCACCACTCCCCTCTCAAGCCTCTTTTCCCACTGCTCCCTCAGAGCTGTGGCTGATGGAAAACACGGCATCTGTGTGTGCCCTGCACATTTCCTGAGCTGTGGCATGTCTGATCCATCATGCCACTATGAGAAGCGAGAACCAGGGACTTGGCACAACATCAGCCCTTAATTCCTGTTGTGAGTGGGCAGGAGTTAATGCAACAGTAACCCTGTCACTGCAGCAACACAGGGCTCTTCAGGTGCTAGAAGGAATGAGTGACCAGATGCTTTGGGACTGTCCAGAATCCATTTCAAGTGCTGGAAAGGACCTTAACAATATTCTAACCAATATTTGCATGGGAAACTGAGGCCCAGAGAAATGAAAAGACCTATCCAGGTACCTGCAGGGAGTGAAGGACAGAGCTGAGACCCAAACCCAGCGGATGGTGCTGAGGCCAGTGCCCTCCCTTCTAAAATTGCTGAGTCACAACTTCCACTTCCCAGCGGGTTTTTGCTTTGGCTGGCAGGGAAATTAGTTTATAAAACCCTGCAAGAGAAGAGAGAGAAGTATGCTGAGGCCAGTTGAAACCAGTGAGCATGTGCCATAGATCTCTCCAAAACAGATCATCAAGACATTATTCAACATTCTTGCCATACTGAAGGAGCATTCTGCATACTATCTCCTTACTCCACCAAACCCTTTATTGTCATCAAAGTTGTTTTTATTGTGCTTCCTTTGGTTAATGTTCAGGAGGAAATTCTCTTATCAGATCATTATTTTCAAAATGCACTTTTCAGTGTGCAAGATATTTCCACCCCCAATATCATACAACCTGTAAAGGCAAAAGACAACCCCTATTATCCCATTTTCATAAAGAGGAAATGGGTGTCCAAGAGTTGAAGCAACTTGCCAAAGTCACACTCCTTACAAGCACCTCCTACAGACCCAGAGCCCAAGTCTAGGTTTAAGTATAACACTTTGCAGAATTCTAGTTTCCAAGAGGAAACTTAGACATTACTCCGCTATTTACTCCTCTCTGGGGACAATGAAATCAATGTTCCTTTGAAACATGAGAGTTTGGGTAGATGACCACATGTACTTGTCACCACCTGCCCTTCTCTCTCCTACCTGGTAAGAAGGCGTTGAAGAATATTCAGAGTCCTTGGGGCCCCTCTTCCCTCCCCCCAAACCTCCTGTGGCTTCTGAGCCCTCTGTCCACACCCACAAACTTACCTTCCCATCAATGCCTCTCAGAGCCTGTCTACAGCAGGTACCAAGTTGTTGTTCTGGAATGGATGACTAGACCTTTCAGCCTCCTGTTTTAAAGGGGCAGGACATGAGAATACACATCAGGAAACCTGGGGCTATACCGAGGAGATAAAATCTTTTCATCCATTTTGTTACTTGGGAGTTTCTTCTGGAACATACAAGAAAAAAAATGAACAGCTGAAGGTGGAAAAGATGATCTAATCTGGGGTGTTCACTCCCTAGACTCGAGTCTCTTCAGGAAAGCTGATAACAGAAAATATTTCAAAAAAGAAACAAGCAGCAAATAAACCCCCAAAAGAATAAGAAAGAATTACTTCCTCACACATTTCTCCAAAAACAAAAATACACAAGTTATAGGATGTGTGTTCCTTATATCTGACATAGGAGGCATTGAACTCACACTCAAAATCTCCTGATATTAAAAAAAGGTGTTTTTTTTTGTTTGTGTCTGTGTTGTTTTTTTTTTTACAAGAGAGAGATGAGTTTCTTTTGAATAATTCTACCTTTGTGTCTACCAGGCTCAAGTGAGTATTTCTGTAGAATAATACAGTACATAAAAATCTACTGCAGCCTTTGAGAAGGAAACAGAAAGAGGGAAAGAGAGAGTTAATTCATGCACAAAAATTTGTATCTTAGTTCCAGCTCTCATCCTCTTCTCAACTGGAAAATGACAATGGCCTCAAAACTTCCCCTGGTTTTGAGCAGATCTCCCCACTGCTGTCTAAGACGCAGATCTGACCTCTTCCTTCCTGTGGCTGAAACCTGCCCAGAGCTCCCTATTGTCCACATGATAAAGCCCCTCCACCCCCACCCCTACCTATAGACATAAAGTCTCAGCCTCCTTCTTCAACCCCCGTGTTTATCATTTCCTTCCTCCCAGTTTATGCTCCAGCAATAGGGGGCTCTTCGTAGTTTCTACCCACACCACGGGCTTTTCTCCTCCATGACTAGTGCCAGGAGCCCAGCCTGCCCCTCTGGGCAGCCTTCTCTAAAATATAACACATCCCACCTGCCTCCCATTCTCCTACTATGCCTTGGGCATATCTGTTTCTGGTACTTAGAATTTTGGTGTCTGCCTCTGTTACTACACAAAAAACAAAACAAAACAAAAACTTTTGTTTTTTTGAGTTGGAGTCTCACTCTGTCATCCAGGCTGGAGGACAGTTGCACGCTCCCAGCCACTGCAACCTTGACCTGCTAAGCTCTGGCAATCCTTCCACCTCAACCTTCCGAGTAGCCAGAGCTACAGGCATGCGCTACCATGCCCAGCTAGTTTTTGATTTATTGTAGAGCTGAGGTCTCACCAAGTTGCCCGGGTGGGTCTCGAACCCGCAGGCTCAGGCAATCATCTTGCCTCGGCCTCCCAAAGTGCTGGGATTATAGGCTGAGTCACCGAGCCTGGCCAAAAAAAAAAAAAATTATTGAAGACAAACATGCATCAAAAACTACCCAGATCTTAAGTATGAAATCATTTGAATGCTTTCCAATTTTAACCAGCACCCAGAACAAGAAGCAGTCACTATACTTTGGAGATCAGAGGCTGAATTTTGTTCTCATCTCTGCAACTTCAGCACCCAAGCACAGTGGCTGGCATGCAGTATATATCTAACAAATGGTTGTGGGCTGAATCAGTGAACGACTACCTCACTGTCTCTTTCTCTCCATTTGACCCACTTACCTTTTCATCCAGTTCCCACTTTACCTGAGTTAGTCAACACGATAATTCAGGATTTCTTGCCTAGGCTTTAAGAACCTAACTTCTGAGTCATGGGGTCATGAAGAAATGCTAGTAGTTGGGGGACTTGGAGTGGGGAGAAGCTTGACTGTTGAGCCCCAAATCTGAATGTGCAGCTTGGTGAGATCCAGACCCAGCCATGGGAGCAAATCAAGGTCTTTTCTTTTCATAGACTTGAAGCTACACTCTCAGCTGCCAAAGCGAGTCGCAGTATTATATCAGCCAAGAATACACGCTGAAGTCACTAGGGAACAGCACATTTCAGCCTTTGCCTTAGATCTAAGAACAGGGGAAAAGTGGTGTCCATTTCCTTCATGCTCAGCTCCTGATGCCAGGTCCACAGCTGGCACCTCACCTGAGGAGCAAATGGTCTGTTCTTCCTACACCAATGTAGGCAATCATAGGATGTGTGGCCTAGAATGTGTGCTCCCTAAATATTAATGTTTCTATCTACACACTTCTCTGAAAAGTCTACAATAGGAAATAATAGACCTACCATATAATAGTAGGTTAGCACACATACTATGTGCCAAGCACTATGCTAAGTAACCACCTACATAATTACTGCATTCCTTCTTCCCAGCTATTCTCTCAAGTGGGAGATATTATCCCCATTTTACAGGTGAAGAAACGAAGCGATGAAATCTTGGATTTAAACCCTTATCTTTGATTCCAAAGCCTGTGATAAATACTGTGTATAAACGAGCTATACAACATGCTTGCTCATGTCCCTACTACTGATGAGAAGATCAGTAGTTCTGAGGTTAAGAAAACTGGATCAGATGTCTCCCCCAAATGAACCTAGAAACCTAGGAACTCCAGACACGTTGGGTGAACCTCCAGTTGGTCCTCACAAGCAGGGTAAGGATGAGTCCATCTGGGTGGCCTGACTCACATTCTCAGCCTCACTGCTGGAAGCTCAGAGCTAAAGCCTCAATTTTTATAGTGGGTTTTCTCTTGAGGAGTTGTGTTCCTCATTTATGTTCACCGAAGGCCTTATTTTGAAAGAAGTATTTTGGGGAGGTTCACAGTGCACAAGATTGAAGCACTGGAAGCATTCACTCCTTCCCAGGGACAGCCAAGGGAGAGAGATCCTTCTACAATGAAGGAGAACCACTCCTCAAGGGAGTATTTTCTTTTTTAAAATTTATTATTATTATTTTTTGAGTCAGAGTCTCACTCTATTGCCCAGGCCAGAGTGCAGTGGCATGCTCACAGCCACCACAGCCTCAACCTGTTGGGCTCAGGTGATCTGGAACTACAGGCACACACCACCATACCTGGCTAATTTTCTTTTTGATTTATTGTAGAGGCGAGGTCTTGCCATGTTACCCAGGCTGGTCTCGAACCCACAGGCTCAGGCAGTCCTCTCACCTTGGACTCCCAAAGTGCTGGGATTATAGGTGTGAGCCACTGCGCCTGGCCTAGGAGCATTCTTGAACGAGAGACCACCAAGATTTTCCTCAGCCAAAGTTCAATGTGGGGGAAAGCATCTCTTTCACTGGTCTGAATGAATGCTCCTTGCTGAGGGGCATGTCATCCCAGGACCTACCCATCACCCTTGGACAGCTCAAGAAAAGGATGTTCTGGCACTGTTCGGACCAGCAACTCAACCAGGGGCCTGGCTAATGCTCCCCAGCCTCTGGGCCCATTCCCTAGCTTGAGGACAGACACAAAGTCACCCTGTTCCCAAGCCCAGACCTCTAAATGAGCCCCTCCCTCTCCTTACCTCTCAGACATCCCCTGTTTACATTCTATTCTCCAACAGACCTAATCCCTGGGCTCCGAACTGCACTTCATCCTGTGTCTGTGCATCCTCCAGATCTTTACATGTTAATAATAGTCACCACTGTGGGTTAAGACCAATAGTTACGGAATTCTGAGCTCCGCAGGTTTGGTGCCAAATGGAGAAAATATGGAAAAGGAAACCCAAACATTTACAAACATTTCAAAATGTTTAGTTCAAACTGCCCCATGTAAATAAAAGAGTGCCCAGGAGTTACTAATTTTCCGAGGCTCACTTATTTTGTCCCAAATAAAGAGTGGCTTTAAAAAAAAAATCCAAGTCACCAATGTGTGCTTCTCTTTTGCTTCTCAGGGGCATAAGATCTTTTTCATGTAGTTTGCTTCAACACTATTGTATTTCTTCTGTGCTTTGAAACCAAACCCCTCTTTGATGGATATTAGTAGAACGTGCTTTTGCATCTCCCTAATGAACTTTCACTTGGAAAATGCCCAAAACAAGGAAGGTGCTGGAAGTGTAATGATATTTTGTTTAAAGCAAAGAGAGACCCTCTCTTATGGTTTCCCCCTTTTTGGTGCACCCCAGAGGAATAATCAGCCAAGAATCACAGATGGGATCATTTACAGTTTTACTTTCAAGCTCCCCAGCTCCCTTTCAGATTGTGTTTACTCGGTCAAAGGCTTCAGACCAGCCAGGGTGGGCCTCCTGACAACCCCATCTTGCTGGCTCTCGGATACTCTGACTGGGATTAAACCTGTGCTGATCTGTCAGAAAGTGATTGATGGAGAGGTTTCTTTGTGGTCCTCGTGGTAAACTTGAGAGGCTGGAAGGGTTCAAACATGAAGGCAATATTCTTTTGGGGACCCTTCAGCTCTTATGCCTGGAGGAGCTCAGTAAGGCAGTCCTGCAGTAATTACTGGCTAAACAAAGGGCAAATCCACCCAAAATGGAAGACAGTTTGGCGCCACAGGAAAAAAACCCCGTTTAGTGGTAGTGTTCTTTTTTAAAACAATTGAAAATATCCTGTGAGGAATTGTTTTCTAGAATCTAATCAACATTAATTTTCAAATAAACTAAGTATAGAGGAAATAAATGAGCAATAAAACACAGGCCATTAGATGTGCCTATGTTAATTTTCTTGTTTATTCCCCAATGGGTGTTTCCTTAGGGAGAAATTAGCTATAATAATTAGTATTTTTGTGAACAAAATTGCATGAAGCTGGACAATTCACAATAGACAAGATACAATTGTCAAAGCATCAAATTCTTACTGTGGCCCAGTTGGGAAAAAAAAAAAGTAGATTGGGCCCCAGGAAACCTGCATTCTTTCCCTTGCTTAGTCACTTGCTAGCTGTGCAGACTTGGACAGGTCTTTGCCTTTTGAGTTTCTGCTTCTTCATCTATAAAATGGGTACACACATTCAGGTTCTGTCCTTCACAGGTTTGTTCTGGAAATCATACAAGGCCATGAAGGTGAATGCATCTAGAATCCCTAAAATGTGACTGGTTGTTACCAACTGCCTTTGGTTTGTGGACTTTAGAAGCAGAGTTCTCCTTTGGCCAATATCACTCACAGGTCATCATTTAGAACTTTCTAGCTAGGGGATTTAGAATTTCTCATTCCTATGTTGCTTTTTTTTTTAGGTTTCATTCTGTTGCCCAGGCTGAAGTGCAGTGGCAAAATCACAGCTCACCACAGCCTTGACCTTCTGGGCTCAAGCAATCCTTCCACTTCTACCTCCCAAGTAGGGATGTAGGTGTGTGCCACTACACCCAGCTTTCTTTCTTTCTTTCTTTCTTTCTTTTTTTTAACTTTTTGTAGAAACGAGGTCTCACTATGTTATCTAGGTTGATCTCAAACTCCTGGAGCAATCCTCCTGCCTTGTTCTCCTAAAGTGCTGGGATTACAAATGAAAGCTGCTGCAACCAGCCCATCCCTATGCTTAAAAAAATTGCCCATCTTTGTTTTCCCTTTTATTTTTAGTTGACATATAATGGCTGTACATATTTATGGGGTATAGAGTGATATTTTGAAACATGTATGCAATGTGTCATGATCAAGTCAATGTACTTAGCATATCTATTACCTCAAACATTTATCATTTCTTTGTGTTGGGAACATTCAAAATCCTTTCTCTTAGCTATTTGAAAATGTATAATAAATTACTGTTAATTATAGGTATCCTACAAAGCTATAGAACATTAGAACTTGTTCCTCCTCTCTAGCTATGATTTTGTGTCTGATAGTTAACCTCTCCTATCCTTCCCAGCCTCTGATAACCAAAATTTTACTCTCTACATCTATGATTTTAACTTCTTAAGCTCCCACATTTGAGTGAGAATATTAATTATTTATCTTTCTGTCCCTGACTTATTTTGCTTAACATAATATGCTCATCCATGTTGCTCCAAATGACAAGATTTCAATCTTGATTATGGATGAATAATATTTCACTTTGTATATATACCAATAATGTTGGGAGAATTATATGGGTTTTTTGTTTTTTGTCCTTCATTCTGTTAATGTGATGTATCACATTCATTGATTTGTGTATATTAAACTATCCTTGCATTCCTGGGATAAACCCCACTTGATAATGGTGTATTATATTTTTGATGTGCTGTTGTATTCAGTTTGCTAGCATTTTGTTGAACATTTTTACATCTATATTAGGGATGTTGGTCTAAAGTTTTCTTTTTTTATTATGTCCTTGTCTTATTTTGGTATCAGAGTAATGCTGGTTTTCCAGAAAGAATTAGAAAGAATTCCCTCCTCTTCAATTTTTTTTGAATAGTTTGAGACTTGTTAGTTCTTTAAAAGTTTGGCAGAATTCAGCAATGAAGTCATCCAGTCCTAGAATTTACTTTGTTGGGAGACTTTTTATTACTGATTCAATTTCATTAGTTGTTAACAGTCTGTTCAGGTTTTCTGTTTCTTCTTGGTTCAATCTTGGTAAGTTACATGTGTCCAGGAATGTATCCATTCCGTTTCCTCTAGGTTTTCTAATTTGTTGATATATAGTCTTTCATAATAGTCTCTAATAAGCTTTTGTATTTCTCTAATATCAGTTTAATATTTCCTTTCTCCTTTTCTACTTCTGGTTTAATTTATTCAGCTCTCTCTCTCTTTCTTTTTTTTTGTCTAGCTAATTGTTTGTCAATTTTGTTTATCTTTTAAAAACCCCAACGTTTCACTTTGTTGATCTTTTGGTTTTTGGGGGAGGGGTTGTCTCTGTTTTATTTAGTACTTCTCTGATCTTTATTATTTATTTCCTTCTAAGAATTTTAGGTTTAGTTTCTTATTGCTTTTCTAGTTTCTTGAGATGCATCATTAGGTTGTTTATTTGAAATCTTTCTATTTTATAAATGTAGGTATGTATTGTTATTCACTTTTCTCATAGTACTGTTTTTGTTGTATCCAATAGGTTTTGGTATGTTGTGTTTCCATTTTAATTAGCTCTTTCCTTCTTTCTGTCTTTTTTTTTTTTTTTTTTGGTCAGGGGTCTGACTCTGTCTCCCAGTCTGGAGGTGCAGTGGCACAATCACACCTCAACACAATCTCAACCTCCTGGGCTCAGGCTCCTGAGAAGCTGGGACTACAGGTGCATGCCACCACACCCAGCTAATTTTTTTTTTTTAATAGAGATGAGGTCTATGTTGTCCTGGCTGATCTCAAATTTCTGGCCTCAATCAATTCTCCCACCTTTGTCTCTCAAAGTGCTGAAATTACAGGCATGAGCCACCATTCCTGGCCCAATTTTGTTTTCTTACTCCTTTCCAGTCTTACTTCATTATAATCTGAGAAGATACTTGATACAATTTTGATTTTTTAAAATCTGTTGAGATATATTTGGTGGTCTGACATATAATCTATCTTGGAGAATGTTGCAGTACTAATGAGAAGAATGTGTATTCTGCAGCTATTGAATAAAATGTTCTGTAAATGTCTCTTTGGTTCATTGGGTCTACAGTGCAGTTAATATTTCTTTGTTGATTTCTTGTCTAGATGATCTGACCAAAGTTGAAAAGTGGGGTGCTGTATTTTCCAACTATTACTGTACTGCAGTCTAAGGATGCATATATAGTTACTATTATTATATCCTCTTGCTGGACTGATTCCCTTGTCATTATGTAATGACCCTCTTTGTCTTTTTTCATGGTTTTTTTTTTTTTTCACTTAAAGTCTATTTTGTCTGATCTAAATACAGATACTCCTGCACAATTTTGGCTTCTGTTTGCATGAAATATTTTTTTCCATTCTTTGCTTTCAGTCTATGTGTGTCTTTACAAGTGAAGTGAGTTTGTTGCATGTAGTTGGTTTTGGGTTTTTTTTTAATTAATTCAGTTGGTCTATATCTTTTAATTAAGAAATTTAAACTGTTTACATTCAGTGTTGTTATTGTAAGATGAGGACTTACTTTTGTCATCTGGTTAATGATTTTGCATATCTTTCATTTCTTTCTTCCTCTTTTATTGCTTATATTTGTGGTTTGGTGGTGTTCTGTAGTAATAACATTTGATTCCTTTATCTTTCTCAATTGTGTATCTGCTCTACCAGTGAGTTGTATACTTCCACGTGTTTTTATAACGATAGGCATCATCCTTTTGGTTTCAGATGTAGAACTCTCTTAAGCATTTCTTGTAAGGCTGGTCTAGTGGTGATTAATTTCTTTGATCTTTGCTTGTCTGGGAATGGCTTTATTTCATTTCTGAAGGATAACCTTACTGGATATAGTGTTCTTAGATGGCAGATATTTTTATTTTTAATCTCAGTACTTTGACTATATCATTCCATTCTTTCTTAGCCCTTCAGATTTCTGCTGAGAAACCTGCTGTTAGTCTGACTAACATTCCCTCATATGTTACTTGGTGGTTATCTCTTGCTGTTTTTAGAATTATTTCTTCGTTTTTGGCTTCTAACAGTTTGACTATTATATGCCTCAAAGCAGACCTTTTTGGGGATCTTTGAGCTTCCTATATATGGCTGTCGATAGTTCTCCCAAGATGTGAGAGGTTTTTATCAATTATTTAATAAAATATATTTCCCATCTCTTTACCTTCTAGAGCTCCCAAAATGCAAATATATGCTTGCTTAATAATGCCCCATATGTCACACAAACTTTCTTCATTTTTTTTTTTTTGAGTTGGAGTCTCACTCCATTGCCCAAGTTGAAGTGCAGAGGTACATTCACGGCCACCCCAGTGTAGATCTGCTGGGCTCCAACGATCCTTCCACTTCAGTCTTCCAAATAGCTGGAACTACAGGCACGTGCTACCATGCCTGGCTACTTTTTGATTTATTGTAGAGATGAGGTCTCACCAAGTTCCCTGCTCTGGTCTTGAAACCACAGGCTCAGACGATCCACTTGCCTTGGCCTCCCAAAGTGCTGGCTTTGTTCTTTTTTATTCTTGGTTCTTTTTGTCTGACTGGGTTATTTCAAAAGATCTATATTTAAGTTCAAAAATTCTTTCTTCTGCTTGATCTAATCTATTGTTGAAGCTCTTGACCATGTGCTTTATTTCATTCTCTGAATTTTTTGTTTCAAACTTTCTATTTGGGCCTTTTTAATAATATCTATCTCTCATGAATTTCTCATTCAAATCATGAATTGTTTTCCTGATTTCTTTGAATTTTCTGTCTGTGTTCTTTTGTATCTCACTGAGTTTCCTTATAGCATTGTTTTGGATTCCTTTTTGGGCATTTCATAGATTTTCTTTTCTTTGGGGTCTGTTACTGGAGAATTATTGGAGAATCCTTTGGAGGTGTCATGTTTTCTTGCTTTCTCATGTTTCTTGTGTCCTTATGTTGATATCTGTGCATCTAATGTAATGGTCAGTCACTTTCCCCAATTTTGTTCAGTACTTTTATAGGAAAAAACTCTTTCTTATAAATGTATCTATATCAGCAGTTGAATAGGATGCTTTTGTTTTTGTTCTGGGTGAGTACAGTAATGTAGTCTACATATGATTTATTTGGCAGTAATCAACATCAGTAGTATCTGTAAGTGCCTCAGTGGCCTAGGCTGCAGTTGTTTGTGGAGTTTGTGGCATGACTTTGCCAGGAATGCTGGGTGCAGAGTCCCTGGACTCATGGGCACTGTATGCAGGTGAGTCATGACTTTGCTGTTGAAGGCAGTAGGAGTTGCTGACAGTAGCAGTGGCAGGCCCCAGGTGGGCCAGTTCCTGGGCAGCACGCACAGTTACGTGATGTGGCTACTCGATTGCTGGAGGAAGAAAGGTCACTGGTGGCTGGTCTCAGGATCTAGAGAGTGTGCATGTCAGCCCCCTCTTTTCTTGGGGCAGCCTCTCCGCTGTGCTGGGCTACCTGATTCCCAGGATATAGGGCACTGAGTGGCCTTGGGCAGCAGGGTCACAGCTGTATTACTGAGTCCAGCTGCTGTTGTAACACTGCAGTCTTCTGAGTGGAGGAGATGGGATGCTGTATGGTGCCCAGCATGAATTCCCTCTCTAGAATAATGCAGTCACGTGGACTCCAGGCAGCTCCCTAGACTGGGTTTAGAGCCCGTGAAAGCTGAGGGTCTCTCTTGTGGCTAAGAATGCAGGTATCTGTGGAGGGAATGTGGATTGCTGAGGATGTCCCACCTACCTTTTCTCCACAATAAGAAGTTTCTCCTGGCTCTGAGCTAATCCTGGCAGGCCATTTCATTTCCTTCTCTATGTTTCCATGTGAGTTTCCATGCCTCCAGGGGTCTTTGTCACTTCCTTGCTGAATCCCAATGCTTCCCCCAAGACTCTCTATTCAATGTGTGGTTATCTATTTGTTGGTTTTATCCTTCTCTGTGAAGGAAACAAGTGTTGGGTACCTCTAGTTTGAATGCAGAATGCAAACATCTTGATGATGTTTGAATGCAGAAGTTGACCTCAACTTAGTTTTAAGGTTTTATAGTATTTGTTATAAGGTGTCATCAAATGAACTCTCACAGTTACCAGGTCTCCACAGCTAGAGTCTCCCTATGCTCCTTCGGGGGCACTGTCGTTGATACCATATCTGTCCTGCTGCACACTCCTACTTTTGCTCATGTTATTAACTCGGCCTGGAAGGCCCACATCCCATTTCCCTCTTCATTGTTTCTAAAATCTACCCATGTCTCAGGGGCCAACGGAAACATTAACGTCTCTGTAAGCCATCTCTGGTTCTCCTGACTTCAGTAAAAAAATGACCACATCCCCTCTGAGCTCTTGCAGTACTTCATCTTCTATGATTTTCAGCAGTCTTTGTCTTCATTTCCATACTTCATCTGGCGTCTCCTTCTATGTTGCTCAAGTGTGACGCTATGTCAGTTGCATCTCAGTACACAGACAAGCATAGCACCTGGGCCCAATGGACATCCCTATCTTTTTCAAGAAATGAGAACTACGGTGTTCACATTCTTTACCCAAATTTTATTTGAAAGTAACTACAAATAGTCCTCACTGTGCACAGTACTATGTTCATTGAGACCTGTGTTCTCTCTTTGCAGTTACCACAGGATTGTGCAACGTGAGCACGTGGTCTCAAGAGACATGTGCTTTTCAATATGCATGTGTTTTCATTAACATGGTATTGTACAAAGTGAGAATTGCCTCACTTTGTATATCTAAACACTATTGCATATCTAAATAATAAATATGTAACATAAATGTAATCCATATAATCATGTTTTGAAAATACTAGTAAGTCTTGTGCATTGAGGACAGCCATCCATGTACTGCACATTAATGCAGAACTCATATGGTGTCTCCTAAATCAAAGCCCTGATAGAAAACAGTAATGCATGTCTAGTTCTCAGAGTGAAAGGGGCTTTAGTAAGTGAGGGACCATGTTGTCCCCATTTTAGAACCATTACAGTGGCTTATGGAAGGCTCAGATGGCTTCCCTCTTCTGTTAACAAGAGGGAATCTGAAATATGTAACTTAGATGCTAAAACATGGTCATTTCTAGGATATTTTAGTAGCTTCTGGGGACAATGAGACAGAATATTAATACTCCGTATTGTCCCAGGAATGCCTTCAAGCCCCCTAAAATCAAATAAACATCAGCATCACTGGCGTCCTGCTGCTTCCTGCAGTGAATGCTATGACTGGCACAGAGAGACACAAACAATACATTTTAAGCCATTAAAGAACCAGGAGACTGAACAGCAAATCTAGTTCAAAAGCTAAAATGCTGAGTTTATATACTCTACAAAAGAAAGGGCCACAGGAAAACAATTAGAAATGATGGAAGATGATGATAAACACAAGTTTAAGCAACATTGCGGGAGCCAGGCTGCCTGGGCATGCTGAGTGTGAGCTGGAAGGCAGAACATGGACTCAGAGTGAGGACCTCCAGGTCTGTGGTTCTTCTGCTGAGCTCCAGGATGCTCCAGAGACACTGCTGATGAACCTTGGCTCTCAGCACTTTCATGAGGGTCAAGGTGAAGGCTGAGTCACATTCAAAGTCCACCAAGGATAAGATGAATGGAATGCACATGAGCTTTGGAGCCTGCAAACCAGCTCAGTTTGCTAGCTGGGGTTTGGCGGTTCATTAACCTCTCTGAGCTCATTCTTATGTCAAGTGAGAAGACCACGGTTAGGGGGGTACGAACTTTTCATTATAGTCCCAGAGTCAACCCTACTGTGCTGACAGCCTTGAGCAAATGGCATCCCCTCTCCTCATTTCCATTTCTTCACCTGCAAAATGGAAATCATAACCCCTTGCCATTTCCAGGGTCGCAGTGCAGACTGAATAATGATATGCATGAAAACACTAATAAAAATTTGAACATCACTGTCAATAATTTGTTGTGAACCAATTCAATTCTTTACTTTTCTAAGTAGAAACAAACAGACAACCATGAAAGAAACATTAGATTCTCTCATGGGTTAAATTGTGTCCCTCCGAAAAGACATGTTGCAGTCCTAATCTCCAGTACCTATGAATGTGACCTTATTTGAATCAGGATCTTTTTAATAAAATCAAGTTATCATGAAGTTAAGGATCTCTTCATATGAGGACACCAGTCATTTGATAACCCCACCACCACCGCCACCACCACCAATTTAATAAGCCATCATTTTAACTTAGGATGGACCCTAACCCAATGATTGGTGTTCTTATCAAAAGAGGGAAATGCCAAGTGAAGACACAGACACACAGGAAGAAAGCCATGTGATGACAGAGGAAGAGATTAAATTGACACGGCTCCAAACCAAGGAACACCAAGAATTGACAGCCACCACCAGAAGCTAGGAAGAGTCAAGGAAAGGTTCTCCTCAATCTCAGAGGGCACATGGACCAGATGACATCTTCATTTCAGACTTCTGGTCTTCAGAACTGTGGGAGAATAAACTTCTATTGCTGAAGCCACCCAGTCTGTGGCACTTTGTTACGGAAGCCCTCGGAAACTAACACAGACCCCTTTTCTCCTCTTGCCTGCTCAGAACATTTCCCCTGGAAGACCTGTCCCAATTCCAGAGTGAAGCTCTCCCTGTAATAAGGTTTATAGTTCTATGTTTTACTTCTAGAGCTTTGGCTCTGTATTAGCAGCTTCTCCCGAGATCTCTTTAGGGAATTCTTACAATTCATCTTTGGGGTTGGTGCTTCTAGAACCACTGTAAGCAAGAAATTTGTCTGATGCTCCTGGGAAGTAAATATTCCTGTGCTGACTGCAGGGCATGCAGTATTCTGCAGAAAGAGTAGGGGTGTGGCAGGGAGCTGCAACAGATTAAGTACGCCATGATGCACTTTGAAGGGCCTGTAGATTTGTTACTTCCCCTCTCTTTTTGCCTCACAGAAAGTTGGTCCACAGAGCTTTCTGCTAGCTCAGAAACTAAATCTACCTTGCCTGATACCCACAGCAAGAGGTCAACACCTTGGGACCATGAAATGAACTTTGGACTAGGCGTCAAGGACCCTGTAATTCATTCCTGGCTATGTACTCATCAGCTCCTCCAGGTTTTCTTCATCCATAGAGTGGATATGCCACCTCCACTTCCCAGGGTGGTCATGGGCCACAGATCAAACAAGAGACAGAGAAGCACACTGAAAATTGTGCAGTGCCGTGCAAATGAAAAGTGGTGAGATCGTTATCACCAGCATCCTCCACCAGTTGTCAATGCCTGGGGGGGGGGAGAAACCTCAAAGAGGACCAGAAAACTGAATCAAAGTGTCTGGCTGGTAGAAGAGTCAGCTGTAGGGCCTGATCCTCTGGTATTGGCTGCCCTGGGGAGACAGCAGTGGAGATGCACTCTCCCGGTGGGTAATAAAATGAGTTTACGTAGGGAGGAAGCAGGATGTATAAAGCCCAGGAGCCTGATCTGTTTCTGAGATCAAACAGAGCAGCATTGTGCCGGGGTGTGGAGCTGATGTCAGCGTCTAGAATGCTGGTTGGAATCGCCCTGGTTACGCAGCTGGACCGGAATAAGGCAAGTCTGTATCTGAACTCATTAATTTTTACAACCAACTGAACTGTTCTGCCTTTTTTTGGGGGGGGAGGGAGGGATGGAGGGGGTGAGGGGAGGTGGCGCAAGGGGAGAACAAGGAAAGAAAGGCAAAAGGGAGGGGCTAGTATGTATGGAACAGGGGGCTTCCCACCAGCAGACACTGTCTCATTATTCCCCAGCAAGCCCCAGCTTCGAACCCCCAGCCCCTGGGACAGTCAGGCAAAGCCACTGCAGCATGTCCTGCCAGGGAGGGAGAGAAATGGGCCAATGAGACATAAGGATAATTCGAGTGGCACAAGCCTCTTCTAGGCGTTCAGGTTATGTCAATGTTTCCATTATATGCCTCACTTTTCAGGGGTTTATAACGGAGCTATAAAAACTCACGCCAGCTGAGAATTTGGCAGGCCAGGTCGCAGCAACCGAGGTGCTGTTTTTTTAATTCGGTTCAGCTGCTCGTAACTTGGGGGTGGGGAAGCACGTCATACACTTGGGTAACTCAAAGGGGCTGGTTTGAAGTACTGAGCACTATGTAGCTGTGTAATCACCCCTCCTCCTCCTCCTGTCACTTCTTTGTGCTATAGGAAAAGAAACAGCGTTCTATAAATGCATCCCAAACACTTGCCGAGCCAAGAATCTACGGGCATTTTCCAAGTGCCAGTGAATTCAGCTAGTCTCCATTCCTGAGAAGGTACACAGGTCAACCCCCTCCCTGTAAACTTGCAAACCATCCCACCCAAACCTCTACACAAAAGATTGTCAAGCCGCTGCAGATGAGTTGTTTGGTGAAAGAGCTATTAAAGACAAACCCTGATATTTGCCACAGTCCTTTTGCATCGGCGTAACAGATTTGACCTGGTTGATAAGTGTTATCCTAATCTCAACAAGTCTGTCTGGGGGCCTCCCAGGCACAGAGTGAAGACAGCTCTTTCTCCATCCTTTATTCCACAATCTTCGATTTGATCAAAGTTCCCAAATCCTGCTGGATCCTTGACAATCCAGTGCACAAGTCCCTCCACATAAAGCAGGAAGCCTTCTTTGATTCTCCTAGCATACACCCTTGCCCTCTCCTCTGGTTTCCTATCTACTCTCTTCCTAGTAGACTTACCATTTGATGGGTGCGTTGTATTTCAGTCATTTGTGCATGTCTTATCTCTTTGACTGTATGGCAAGCACCTTAGGACAGAATCCTGAACTTACTCATCTCTACTTACTCCAAAGTACCAAATTTAGGTGGACTCTGTTCAGTAGATGAGGGTGGAATTAATTACTTAAATAATAAATGAAGGACAATTAGAAGTCAGGTGGCTGACAGCAGTGATTCAAGTAAAGCTCTGAATAGACAAATAAAGCTCAGAATTCCTTCTCTCTTTTAAAAAAAGTTTTATTTTAAAGATGTGGGGTATAATTCAGGCTTAGGAATACAGAAGGAAGGCAGCACACCAAATTAATTTCTTACCTTGATACTGATGTAAGACTAAAAACACGATAAGATGGAGGGTCAAGATTCCCATCCAGAAAGCAGTAATAAGATACAAGCAATAATGCATATGTCCATATGCACGTCACTATGTTAACATATAATAGTAATTGAGATAAGCATATTTTAACAGCATGCTCTGATTGTGCTTTGCATTGCAGCTTTGCATTACAGCTCAGTCTCCAGACCCTGACACTTTGAAAGGGCTTTATAAACTCTGAATAAGTAACCGTCCAAATAGAGAGGGTTGCCATCGATATCACCATAGCACATAGAACATTACATTTAAAAGTGCCTAACAAATAGATAAACAAATGAGTAAACCACTAGGTTTTACTAGTTTACCCCATTGTCACAGTCAATGGGATAATAGACATACATATTAGTGTGATTGGGGGACTGGTCTCTTCAGTAAATGTGGACTCATCTGGACAGCTTGATGTAGCAGAGCTGGGAGGGGCCAACTGTGAGGAATGGCTGGCTGGACAAAGATGATCAAAGTCAGAGATGAAGATCAGCTTATAAAAGAATCTGGATCGGGCAACCCCCTCGGGTCCCCTCCCACTGTGGGAGCTTTTCTATCCACTCAAAAAATCCTGCTTAACAAAAAAAGGGAGCATCTGGGTGTATTTGCATTTTTTGGAAGATTTCTAATATTGCTCCATAATTTCTGTTTAGTTAGAAATTAAGACCTTCAAAAATTCAGGCATATAACCGAAGCCCAAGTCTGTAAGTTAGGACACAAAGCTCACCCTCAGATCAATCAATGGCCAAGAGAACTGAGATGACCATGACTGCTTAGACCCATTATCATTAGTCTTCTGGCACTGAGGTAGGAAAAAAAACCTAACCCTGAAATCAAAGAATCTTTCTGTGCTATCAGAACAACTCAGGACTGTTGGCAGGGAAGAGGGGATGGTTGTTAGGGAAGCATCCGGCAGGGTCTGCCCCAGGGCAAAATAAGATCTAGTAGAAGCTCTCAAAATATCCCCCATTAGCAGCTTCTGGGAAGTTGGTAGAAATTCAAATTCTCAGGCCCCACCCGAGACCTACTGAGTCAAAAACTCTGGGGACACACAATCTGTGTTTTAACAAGCATCCAGGTGATCTAATATTCTCAGATGTGAGAACCCTGAGATAAAGTGTGAGAAAAAACTTAAGCTCAAATGCAAAGTTTGGTCTGATTCCAATCTAGTGCAATTCCAACTGCTAGACCTATAAGGGAGCAGTCCTGATAAACTTAGATTTACTCAATTCGTCAAAATGTGTTTTAGAAGTAATACTTATTGTTCCTTCGTTGGGCCTTAAGATCTCTCTGCAGTTTTTCTGTCTTCCAGCCTTCCCTTTGCACTATGCCCACAACCCATCCTGAGTCCGACACATGCATATTGGGTCAGAGCCATACTGGACTCCTCCCCATTTCTTGGGCCTGTCGAGTAGCCTGAAGGCCTCAACTCAAGTCCTACCCCCGGACTGCCCTCTTTTGTTTTTTCTACCTGTTGAACATTATTCTTCTATAAATAACTACAGAACCAAAATTGATCCTATCTAAATGCTCAGAGCATAGTGCAGGAAACCAAATTGCCACTCAACAATTGTCTATGTAATAATAAATGCAAGAATGTCTGGTTTGAATTCTTTTTCTACAAAGAAGCACCTTCACATTTTCTTTCTCTCTCTTTTTTTTTTGAGTTGAGTCTCACTCTGCTGCCCAGACTGGAGTGCAGTGGCCACCTCCCGGCCACTGCAGCCTCGACCTGCTGGGCTCCGGCGATCCTTCCGCCTCAGCCTTCCAAGTAGCTGGAACTACAGGCGCGCGCTACCACGCCCGGCTAATTTTTTGATTTATTGTAGAGATGAGGTCTCACCAAGTTGCCCAGGCGAGTCTCGAATCCACAGCCTCAGGCACTCCACTCACCTCAGCCTTCCAAAGCATGGGATTACAGGCTGAGCCACCAAGCCCGGCTCACATTTTCTTTCTACCCCAACAACATTTTTCTTGCACTCCTAATTTCTTAATCTATCCGACAATGGGATGACACATGGGTCTCTGTCTTCCAACAAATGAGTGAATTTCCAAAACCAAGGCTGGGTCTCACACATGTCTTCAATCTCTACAACACTCAACATAGGGTCTCACACTCAATAAGTCCTCAAAATTATATGTATGTAGGACTGAGAAACACAGCATAAAATGTACATCTGCACTTCAAAGAACTGGACTTCTCTTTTTTGCCAGGGAAGGAGGTTGGAGTCTCACTCTGTTGCCCAGACTGGAATGCAGTGGCACAATCACAACCACTGTAGCCTCGACCTGCTGGGCTAAGCCATCCTTCTGCCTCAGCCTTCCAAGTAGCTGGGACTACAGACACATGCCACCACATCTGGCTAATTTTTTGATTTATTGTAGAGATGAGATCTCACCAAATTGCACAGGCTGGCCTTGAACCCCTGGGCTCAGGCAATCCTCTTGCCTACGCCTCCCAAAGTGCTGGGATTACAGGCATGAGCCACTGTACCTGGCCAAAAAACTGAACTTTTCTATCAGTTGATGAATCCTACCATTTTTAATAAACGAAAGCCTACTTGACACTAATGCTGCTGATATAGAAGCAAGTCTTTCCTTTGGATCACTCTAGTGGATTTTACATTGCCCCGTGCTTAGCTAATCCAATTCTGAGAATACAGCATCACTGCTGGATATTGAAATGAAGCCATTTTGGGAAGCTGAGTGGAAAACCTCCCAGTAGGAGTTATTTACGCACCTGTTAGATTGCCCATAATAAATGATACGGGCCAAGTCACAGTGCGGTTCCCTCGCACAGCCTGTACCCTGACCATTCCCCCCCTGCCTGAATTTATTGGAGGACTTTCAAGAACTTTTGGAAATTAAATAACTTTTGTAACCTCCACAAAGTATCAAGGGACAACTTTAAAAGTGACACTGAGTCATAGATAATTACATTTATTTTAAAAGGTCCTTAAAAGAACACCTTTTTACAATAAACTTTAAGTGTTAAGAGAGGGTTAGAAGGAAGGATTAGAGAAGAAATATAAAAATGGTTACTGAAATCTGGCTCTCTCTAGGTAGATAATAACATAGGTTCAAAGAAAGCTTATAAACATAAATATAAAAGAAGGTAGTAATAATGTATTCAGTTACTTTGTCACTTCTTGTTGTCTCCTTGGTTATTCTTCAGTATTTTCTGAATGATCACTTCAAATGACTAGCCAACAAGCATTTATTAAATACTTTTCATATGATGGGCTCAGCCTATGAGAAGCAAAAAGAGAAAAAAAAAAAAAACCACAAGGATAACTGCCATCTCTCTCTTTTTTTTTTTAGCTTTTAAGAACTTAAAAAAAAATGCATTTGCATACTTGATCTTATTCAATGCAAGGTAATACCCTCATTTTATAGATGAGTAAACTGAAGATCACATGGCCAAGATCACATGATATGTAAGTGACTGAATCAGGGTTCAGGTTTAGGTCTTGCATCTCTAGCCCCTCTGCTACAAAGACTTGATGGATTTTATTTATTTATAAATTTTTTTAAGGTCCAAAAAGTTTATTTTTAGTAATACATCTTGTAATATTTATAGGCAAATATGCATAGTATATTTATTTTATTTTACTAAATTTTTTATTTTAAAGATGTGGAGTACAAATGAGGGTTAGATACATACGTGGTCATCATACAGGTAAAGTGTGGGTACCCTTACTGGTGTTATGTGCCCACCCCCCTCCCCTGAAAGTGTCCCACTACTGCCAATCCCTTTCTTATAGTATTATGATAAACGTTCAGGGTCCACTTATGTGTAAGTACATGTGGTACTCAGATCTTTGTTTCTGTGATAAATCACTGAGTATTATAGACTAATTCCATCCAGGTTGCCGCAAAGTTCCTAATTTTGTCTTTCTTTATGGCTGCATAATATTCCATCGTGTGAATGTACCACATTTTCTTTATCTGGTCCACTTTTGATGGGCAGTACGGTTGGTTCCATGACTTTGCTATTGTGAATAATGCTGTAATAAACATGTGTGCGCAGGTATCTCTATTATAGAGTGATTTGAGTTCCTCTGAGTATATTCCCAGAGGGGGGATAGAAATTGCCACTATGTTTTCCACAAGAGTTGTACTAGTTTACATTCCCACCAACATTGCAGAAGTGTTCCCTTTACCCCACATCCTCTCCAGTATCTGTTGTTTTTTGAGTTACTGATGAAAGCCATCCTGACTGGAGTTAAGTGGCATCTCAGCGTGATTTTAATTTGCACTTCTTTGATGATTAGTGAGGCTATTTATAAATTTTCAAGTGATCCTTCTGCCTCAGCCTCCCAAATAGATGGGATTAGAGGCACACATCACCACACCTGGCTTAGGTGGTTTTTAATCAATTTATAGCATACAATATATACTCTCACAATAAGAAAATCCTTAAAGGTTACCTTCTATAGACTTCTGAATAAAAAGGCATTGCAGTTAAATGTTCAACTTCCTCTCCCCAAGATCCCCTGTGAAATGATCCAGAGAAAAATAAAAGAGAGCAGGTTTTGGTGGGAGGGAGAACAAGTACTAAAACTTTGGCACCTGGACACGTGCGCCTTTGACCTGATGTAAAGCTTGGTGTCAGCGTGTTCCATACGGTTCAGAGGTGACCAGAGGAAGGGAGACACAGAGGACAGGATTGCAGCAATTCGTCTTGAGAAATCGCAGTGGTGTCAGGAAATACGTGGCAGAAACACTGTGAGATCCCCACCAAACCACAGGGCCCTTCAGCAGTAAAGTTTGGAGGGCCCACGGGCGTGCTGTGTGTGGTAGATGAGAAGCCATGTCTTGCACTGGCTACAGACAGGCGTCTTTGAAAGCAGCAGCAGGCGGAGTCCCAGAATAAGCACGATGACTCCATTAAGCAAAAAGGGCAAGAAAGTGAATTTCACATTGTGGACAACAACTAACAGAGGGAGAGGGAAGCAAACACAGCCTCAACCTAGTTCAGAAGTCAGGCAGGTAGAAAACGAAGTTCAGAAAGTCAGCACAGGACCTGGCAGCTTCACGGTTGCAGAGAACGATGTTGTAGGCAAGGCTCCCATCTTCTCCCCCAGCCTGCGGTGATTCCAGCTCCTGCTCTCTGCCTCCCTCCCTGCTGTCTGCCCTTGACTCCAGTTTCTTCTCTATGCCCTTCCATCTGCTGCACCTCTTAAGTAGCAATACAAATGCACTTCCATTCAAAAACTCTATTCACATTATTTATGAACAAATCCCAGAAGTAATTATGTATTTTCTGATTTCTTGTAAATACAGGAAAACCAACATAAGAATTATATAGCCGGGCGTGGTGGCACGCGCCTGTAGTTCCAGCTCCTTGGAAGGCTGAGGCGGAAGGATCGCCGGAGCCCAGCAGGTCGAGGCTGCGGTGGCTGGGAGCGGCCACTGCACTCCAGTCTGGGCAACCGAGTGAGACTCCAACTCAAAAAAAAAAAAAAGAAAAGAATTATAAAAGACAGAAAGTCTAGGCTCAAAATACCAAAAAAACCCCAACAATATGTTTTTAAAAGCAAACGTTAATTACAGAATTTAAAAAAAGATTCAGAAACTCAGATTTGGGTTTCCATGAAAATTCAAGAAGATAAATCAAATGATGAAAGCTGAGAAACAAAGGCAGTCCTGAAAAAAGGCATGGCTCAGAGGAGGTGAAGAAGTTACAAGAGTTAAGGAAACTAAAACAGAAATCACAAGCTAAAATTTTAACTCAAAGCAAAAAAGATAGCCGGGCTCGGTGGCTCAGCCTGTAATCCCGCGCCTTTGGGAGGCTGAGGTGAGTGGATTGCCTGAGCCCGCGGGTTCGAGACCCGCCTGGGCAGCGAGACCTCATCTCTACAATAAATCAAAAAATCAACCGCGCGTGGTAGCGCATGCCTGTAATTCCGGCTACTTGGAAGGCTGAGGCGGAAGGATCGCCGGAGCCCAGCAGGCGAGGCTGCGGTGTCCGGGAGCGGCCACTGCACTCCAGTCTGGGCGACCGAGTGAGACTCCAACTCAAAAAAAAAAAAAGATGAGACTGGGTACTGCAGAAAGTAAAAATGAGCGATTCAGGAGGGAACCTAGAAAAACTGCATGGAATAAGGAGACAAAAAACAAAGTGATTAAAATAAATGAGAGAAAAAAATGTTGTGTTCAAAGAAGAGATAATACAGAAACACAGATTTTTTAAATGTCCCTGGGGGGGGGAACCAGAATAAATTTTAAAAAATAAAAATATATAAAAGAAGAAAACTTTCCTGAGCTGATGTATCCACAAGTATCAAGGTGAGTTGCTGGTGACAGATGAGAAACTAAACCTTAAGGGAGGCTGGGAAATATAGTTTTTATTCTAAACAGTTATGTGTCCATATGAGTATCAAGAATTGTTTTTAAGAGGGGAAATACGGATTTGGAGGCACCACTACCAACTTCTGCCACAACTGAATAAAATTATATACTTGCAGATCAAAAAGTCTCACTGAGTCCCCAGCAAAATTACCTCAAAGACTTCAACTACTAAATGTGTCCAAGCTCAAAAACAATAGAAGAATTTTATAATTATCTAGGCAGAATAAAGGTCAGATTGCCTACAAATGTAGAAATATCAAGCTGGCTAGCCTCAGATCATCCTATAACGTTAAACATCGGGTGACAATAGATAAAGGTCTGTAGTTTTGAGGGCAAAAGGTTGCCTGTCAGTCAAGAATTCTAAACTCATTCAAGTTTCCATTCATGTGTGAAAGAAATTATTATATTTCTTTAAGTTTTTAAGGACAGGCGCGGTGGCTCAAACCTGTAATCCCAGCACTTTGGAAGCCAAGGCAAGAGGATTGTCTAAGCTCAGGGGCTCAAGACTAGCCTGGGCAACTTGGTGAAACTCATCTCTACAAAAAATAAGCCAGGCATGGTGGCTTGCATCTGTAGTTCCAGCTACTTGGAAGACTGAGGCAGAAGGACCTCCTGAGCCCAGCAGGTCGAGGCTGCAGTGGCCATGAGCGTGCCACTGCACTCCAGCCTAGGCCTGAGACTCTGACTCAAAAAAAAAAAAATTCTAAACTCATTCAAGATCCCATTCATGTCTGAAAGAAATTATTATATTTCTTTAAATTTTTAAAATAAAACTTCAACCACTCAGGGTGTCCTAAGGTACATCACTTACATTCTTCTTTTAAAAATCACTTAACTCCTACTCTAGGCAAGTAAGAAATGAACCAAAAAAAATTAGGAAGTTCTGATGAAATAGAACTCATGGTAATTATTAAAATCACTTAAACATTATCTAAATAATTTTTAAAGTATGGTTGTAAAAAATATTTCAAAATGCAAAACAAAAAACTTGAGAAAATAGCATTAAATGTCTGATATACATTTGTCAACATTAAATTAATATATACTTCAAAATTGTGCATTTCATTGTTGTAAATTTTACCTCAAAGGAAAAAAAATCTAGAAGCAATTATTAAACTCTAGTCAAAGTTACCTGTGCAGTCCATTTGCTATAAAAAGGAATACCTCAGACTGGATCGTTTATTTTATTATTTTTTGTTTTGTTTGAGTTGGAGTCTCACTGCGTCACCCAGGCTGGAGTGCAGTGGCACACTCCTGGCCACAGCAGCCTCGACCTGATGGGCTCCGGTGATCCTTCCGCCTCAGCCTTCCTAGTAGCTGGAACTACAGGTGCATGCCACTACACCTGGCTAATTGTTTTGATTTATTGTAGAGACAAGGTCCCGCCAAGCTACCTGGGTGGGTCTCGAACCTGCGGGCTCAGGCAATCCACTCAACTCAGCCTCCCAAGGTGCTGGGATTACAGGCTGAGCCACCGAGCCCGGCCTGAGACTGGATCATTTATAATGAAAAAAGATTTATTTGATTCACGATTCTGCTGGCTAGAAGACTGGGCCTCTGATGAAAGCCTCAAGCTACTTCCACTCTTGGCAGAAAGCGAAGGGGAGTCAGTGTGTAGAGATTCATGGTGAAAGCAGAAACAAGAGGAACGGGAGGAAGATGCCAGGCTTTTTTTTAACAACCAGTTCTCTAGGGAACTAATGGAGTGAGAACACACTCACTCCACAGGGTACAAGCAGGGCATTACCCTATTTCTGAGGGATCCACCCCCTTGACCCAAAATACCTCCTATTAGGCCTTACCTCCAACACTGGGATCAAATTTCAACATGAGATTTGGAGGAGTCAAATATCCAAACTATAGTGATTGATATCTTCAATTTGCTTTGAAAATTTATTTACTTGTTTGTTTGAGTTGGAGTCTCACACTGTCGTGCATGCTGCTCACGGCCACTGCAGCCTCAACTTGCTGGGTTCAGGTGATCTTTCCACCTCAGTCTTCCAAGTAGCTGGAACCACAAGTACGCGCCACCACGCCCAGCTAATTTTTTTATTTATTGTAGAGACGTGGTCTTGCCAAGTTACCCTGACTGATCTTGCACCCCTGGGCTCAGGCAATCCTTTCACCTCCACCTCCCAAAGTATTAGGATTACAGGCATGAGCCACCATGCCCGGCTTGAAATTTTTTTTTAACTTGAAGTATTTTTTTTAAAGACAGGTTAGTAGATGGATAGAAGGATGTATAGGTAAACACATGGCAAAGCATGTGTCGTAAAATGGCAGAAACAGATGGTAGGTATAGAAGTGTTAGCCAGGCTCAGTGGCTCAGCCTGTAATCCCAGCGCTTTGGGAGGCTGAAGTGAGTAGATTACCTGAGCCCGCAGGTTTGAGACCCCCCGGGCAACTTGGCGAGATCTCATCTCTACAATAAATCAAAAATTAGCCGGGCATGGTAGCACGTGCCTGTAGTTCCAGCTACTTGGAAGGCTGAGGCGAAAGGATTGCAGGAGCCCAGCAGGTCGAGGCTGCAGAGGCCGGGAGTGGCCACTGCACTCCAGTCTGGGTGACAGAGTGAGACTCCAACTCAAAAAAAAAAAAAAAAAAAAGAATTGCTTACTGTAAAATTCTTTAAACTTTCTATATATTTGAAAGTTTTCATAAAGCAAAATGTTGAAAAAATAGCAACACCTGAATCTAAAATCCAAAATTAAATTAATAAAACAGGAAACTGAGTGAAATAAGGAATAAGGAAGAAAGAAAAGTGTGTTTGTTTCTTAACTTTACAAACGAGACAGTCAATAGCATTTTTTAAAAATTAGAAAATCATATGTTTTTAAAAGATTCAAGGCAATCCAAGTAGAATTTTAAAAGAGGACTTATACTTTCCATATCACTAATGGAACAGAAGTACAAACAACATAGCTAAAACAATTTTAAGCAAGAAAAGAGAACATGTTTGTAAAAACCAGAAATCATAAACAACTTAACGTGAAATAAAAAGTAATGTTGTAACTATGACCATAAGTGTAAATGGCTTAAACTCCATATTTGAAAACTAAACTTATCAGTAGGCTATCTCAAGATACAGACCTAAGCAAGGGAAGAAAAGTATTAGAAAAAGAACAAGTAAGCTAACAAATACATTATATGCACAAATACATAAAGAAATCAGGATCAAAATATTTTGTACCAAAGTAGAATTTAACGTGAAAGACTTAAGTGAAATTTAGATAAATATGACAAAGTGAACAACAAATAAAGAAAACAATTCTCATGAACTTTTATATGTCACATTATATAGAATAAAAGTAAATAAAGCAAGAACTCACAGAAATTCAGGGCGAAATGGATAAAAATGAATTAGTAATAGGAGACTTTAGATCACTGTCTTTGACAACCCAGAAAGGTCATACACTTATAATAATAACTTAAGAAACATACCCCCGGCATGTGTTAACAGTGCAAAGTCGATCAGGACAATAACATTGCTCATTCTAGAGGCTGTACGTTTCTTTTCTTTTTTCAAGTCAAAAAAATTTTTGTTGTAATTCACAATTTTTTTTTTTTTTTTGAGTTGGAGTCTCACTCTGTCACCCAGGCTGGAGTGCACTGGCACACTCACAGCCACTGCAGCCTCAGCCCGCTGGGCTCAGGCGATCCTTCTGCCTCAGCCTTTCAAGTAGCAGGAACTACAGGCGTGTGCCACCACACCCAACTAATTTGCACATTTCTTAATGAAAGCAGACATATGCAAGTTTCTAGGGCATCTACATACCATGGATTTTACCCTTGGTTTACACTGTCTACAAACCCATTCACATGTCTGCTAGTAACAAACCATTCTTCCCTACCTTGAGACCCATAAACTATAAAACCTAGAAAAGTTTTATTGTTGATTTAGAAGAAGGAGAATGAGAACTGGAAAAGATTTCTTGCGATTATTAAACTCTGAGATATTTCAAAGCCAGGGTCCTAGAGAAAGATCCGTTGACACAATGAGGAAGATCAGGATCTTCCAATCTATTTTGAGTCCCTAAGCCTAAATCATGCTTCCATAAAACAGAAACAGAGATAGAAAGAAGAGCAGTAAGGCTAAGGGAAAGTTGATGGATGGGCTCAAGGACATTTAGAATGTGCAGTGATGACAAGATAGTCCGCTGGAGATGCCCTGCAGGTTGATGAAAATGCAGAGAGGTTCTGGGTGGAAAGGCAGCCTGGAGAGTGAGCACCACAAAAGTGAATCAAGGTCACACTATCTAAGTTGCTTAGAGAGAGAAGACAGGATTAACAATGCCTGCTAAAGCCAGATGATGGGGACATTGAAGGCCAAATAGAGAAGCCGAGTACAATGTGATAGGCCACGTAACGCCAGCAAAGGTTTGGGATCGGAAGGTCATTCTGATGATCAGGTACGCTTCTCAGATTAAGCCCAATTTTGTCTCCTCACACGTCTGTCAGCTGATGCTTCTTCTGCCCTATGGGGAACACAGAATGCGTCTGCTCCCTCTTCCGCAGAACAACCGAGATAGCAGAAACCTCTAGCCTCCATGCAGTTCACAGGACCAGCAAGGAAAAGTCTTTTGAGAAGGCACAATGATCTCTGAGAAAACCACAGTAATCATCAACCCCGAAATCTGGAATGCTCTGCAAAACCATTGCAATAAATTCAACATATACACAAAATCTGGAGGTTGATTGAAGTTCTTGTTACTATAGGGAAGGAAACCATAAAAAACTGCCAGAAAGAGAAGCCCAGTTCCTACCCAGACTCACCAAAGCCATACGTTAAGTGCAACATTCTCGTTTTACAGATAAGCAAACGGAGCTGCAAAAAAGACAGTGTCTTGATCAAAAGCATGTCCACACACTCTACAAGTGCCACCAGACTGTGCACATTTTGAGTTGAGGAAACGGCACCCCAAGGATACAATACCCTGCCCGATGTCACAGGGCAAGTGAGCGTCCCAGCTAACAGTCAACTCAGTTTGCCCAGCTGCTCAACCCCTTGAACCCACCAAAACAGGCTACGCAGAGAGAAAAGGAAGATGGTAGCTTTACTGTGTCTGAAGACGCAAGCCAAGTAAGTCTCATTTAATCTATTCTTTGGAAAGATTAAAACCCCCAGGGAGGGAGGAAGCTGCAATACAGGCAGCTGGGTTTTGGCTGAAGTCACTGGGAAGTTCTTGACAATGTTTCTTGAAGCAGCATCTTTGAGTTTCCCCAATGGAAGTTGCCCAGAGGCCCTATAACAAGCAAGGTTGGGTCGGAGCCCAGTCTACACTTCCTGGGTCAGAATCCTAGGGTGGCACCCTGGAACCTGAATTTCTAACAAGCCTCCCCAGTGGAACTTATACACACTAGAAGCACAAGTCACTGGGGCTTACGTTCTTGGCCAAAAATATATATATGAAGAATGAGTCCAGATCTCATCCCCCAAGTCAGGGTCAGACCAGACAGGGATCACCATCTTGCATTCAGTCCCCAGTCCCTGTGTGCCCTTCTGGCGCCTGCTCGTGGCTCAGCCCAGCCCAGCCCAGAGTCAGTCCTCCTGAAGGACAGCTCTCTGCCATTTTAATTTCTAAAACCTGTCATAAAAGCAGCTCTTCTCTCCTAATGAAGTGATTGGTGCCATAATACCCTTAGGAGGGTGCCCCTGGTGTGCAGCTCAATTAAGAAAGGTGTATTAAATGATTTACATTTCTTTATTTGACTGAAACACTAGTTCTCGACTTGCTAAGTAATAGGATGCTGTTAATGAGCCACAGTACGGAGCTTATTTAATTCAATACTGTAGCTTTCTAATTAATGAGGCACTTATTGTTCTTCCTCACCCCACAGTCCAATTTTTCTTCTCTCAATGCTAGAAAAAAAAGAAAGAAAAGAAAAAAGAAAAAGAAAATCACACGATTGTCAGATAGCAAAAGGAAAACCTCCATAAAGTCCAATTCGCAGCCAGATTGTGACAGACCAGGCTTCCAGGGGATAAGGTCCCTATATCAAGAGCTGACCCTGTCAGGTGTGGTGGCTCATGCCTGTAATCCCAGCATTTTGGGATGCCAAGCTAAGAGGATTGCCTGTGTCCAAGAGTTTGAGACCAGCCTGGGCAACATGGTGAGACCTCATCTCTACAATGAATTTAAAAAATTAGCCAGGTGTGGTAGTACATACCTATAGTCCTAGCTACTTGGAAGGCTGAGGCAGAAGGATCACCTGAGCCCAACAGGTAGAGGCTGCAGTAGCCATGATCTTGCCACTGCAGCGGAAGCTGAACCAGAAATCCTAAAAAGCCCTAGTGTGGAGAGCTTGGGTACAGTGTGCCCACCCTGTGAGTTCTGCTCTCTAGAGGGAAGGTCGGGATTGGGACCAATTAGCCTTGTTGGTAAAAGTGTGGTCTGTGGGCCAGCATCACCTGGGAGCTCACTGGAAACACAGAATCCCATGTCCCACCTCAAACGTACTGAATCAGAATCTGGATTTAACCAGACTCTCGAGTGATCCTTATGGATTTTGAATCTTGAGAAGCACTGGTCTAGATTCTTCCAGAATGAGCCACAACCTCCCGGGCCTCTGTCAGAAAAACACACCTACTAGAAGGCAGCCCATGCCTGCCCCACAGCAGCACTGCTCTTTTCTTAAATGTGGGACTGTTCTCATGGAAGAAAAAACTTATTTTTTAATGAAAAAAAGGAAGAAGGAAACCCACAGAGAAACAGAAAAGACCAAGAAAGGGTTGCTGGACGTTAGGAGCTCAAAAGTCCATATTTCATTTTGCTCACATAACCACAGACTCTCCTGCATCACACCCAAGGGCTGCAGTCTGCCTCTGCCAAGCCACAGCTCAGCAAAAAGCCAGGGGAAAGCACTCTCTCTGACACAGGAGAGCCAGGAACACCAATGTGGAGACCAGCCTTCTAACCTCACAGAGTCACGGTAGGCGGGAGTAGGCAGGAGCCTTAGAAGTCATGTTCCATTCCCCTTATCCTACAGGACAAGAAGCTGAGGCCTGCAGGGGCCAGTGACCTGTCCAAGCAGTCTAAGCCCGTTAGCTACAGAGCTGGGATTGGGCCCAAATCCCTTTCTCCTGTCCTCTTTCCTGCACACCATGAGACCTCAGAGAATCTGTGCAAGGACTCCCTCCAGGTCAGTGTGGAAAAGACCTTTCACAAATCTGCACAATGTGAAACTGTATTCTTCTTTTTTGTCTTTTAGTTTTGTTTTTTTTTTTATTTTAAGATGCGGGGTACAATTCAGGCAGGTATACAAATGTTCATTATGCAGGTACCCTTGTTAATGAGGTGTGCCCCCCTTTCCCAGGCAGGTTCCCACTACTGCCAATCCCACTTCCCCACTCCGCTGCTGGCAGTTTCCCAATACTGCCAATCATTCTCTTATAGTGTTAGGGTAATTGTTCAAGGTCAGTTATGAGTGAGAACATGTGATACTCAGAAACTGTTTTCTTCTAAAGCAAATGTAACATTCACAGTTGTAACCACTGCTGTGGATGGGGTATCCAAAGGAACAGGTTTTCACTGCTGGGTTCCAGATTACAAACGGCTGGAATATTGCGCCACCCCTTTCTTTCTTATGCTCTTATTTGTTCGTCTATTTATTTATTTTTGAGTCAGGGTCTCACTCCATTGCCCAAACTGGAGTGCAGTGACACGATCATGGCTCACGGCAGCCTCGACCTCCTGGGCTCAAGCAATCCCAATGCCTCAACCTCTTGAGTAGTTGGGACACCACACCCAGTTAACATTTTTACTTTTTGTAGAGACAAGGTCTCACTATGTTGCCCAGGCAGGTCCCGAACCTCTGGGCTCAAGCAATCCTCCTGCCTCAGCCTCCCAAAATTCTGGGATTACAGGTGTGAGCCACTGCCCCCGACCTACTCTCTTTTTTAAACAGACTGCTTCATTCCATTTTTCACACCTGTATGTTGTATGTGTGAGAAGACAGGTAGCACCAGCTCAATGAAATCTCTCCACAACTGACTGATGGTTCAGCCGAATGTTCAGTCACCATTTATTTTTTCTTCAAGTGGACACAGCCTGACTTGAGAGTCAAGTCACAATAACATAAATGCCCCCTCAAAACCAAAATTCTCAACCAGCAACCCCATAACCTAGCAGACTACAAGAAACTCAGATCTAAAATGACCAAGTGTCCCCAGGAGAAAATTCCACATTTCTTTACCCGCCGTAAGGAAGGCGCTTCATGAAATCTAGCTGGAGAAACCTCACTTCTCAAAACCCCCTTTCTCTGCTCCCTCCAGAAGCCAAACCACCTTCCAGTCTCAATACCCTCTGCAGTGACCATCACCTCCTGTCCCTCAAACACTGGAGGTGTCAAACATCAGCCACATGTTCATTCAGCCCTTGAAAGCAAGGTTTCTATATCAAGGACTCCTGGAATCACCCGTTTTGTGGCCTTTCTTTTGGTCCTGAGCACCCTGTCATTCTTTCTAAATGGGAGAAAAGGGGCGGGGGGGGGGGGGGGGAAGAGGAGAAGCCAAAGAACCTTCCCCACAGCAATGTGAGTGACTGCTGTGTTTCCATGGTTCACTCTCCACTGTTCCCGATGACCCCCGCAGATTTCCCTTATGAGTTAGTGTCCCGGAATGTCTCTTTATTAGGTGTCTGGAGAAGTAAAGCTGTCCTGATGCCAGCGCCCCCACACTGAGGACTTTATTAGTTTTTTAATTTTCTGTCTGGGTGCTCCTGCTGCATCAAACTTTCCACAGCTGTTAGGAGCGATTAAGTAAGTAGTCTCACTGGGCCCTTTCCCCACCCCCACCCCTTCTTAATAACATGGGAAATTTCTGGACATGTTACATGGAGCCTTTAAGGTACAGATACTTTGTCTCTCTGGTGAGAACTTGTTGGGGCCAGGTGGGGAGAGGATGTTCTGCCATAAGAAAATCTTCTAGTGTTGTCCGGGCCTTGGTTCAGGCAGTGTGGAGACCCAGTGGGAGGACAAGCGGGCAGAAGTGAGAACCCACTCTTTCAGCCATTCTGCCCAGCAAGTAGGGGACTGGGGATAGTTCTGTTTTTAGACTAACTTGGAATCCAGTCCAGAGCCTGATGCCGGGTTCAAAGTGTTCCCTCCTGAGTGGACCTCGTAAGACTTGCAGCGGAGAATAAAACAGAATGACTTGCAAGTGTTTCCTGTGTAGGTACACAGTGTTGGTTCTATCCAGCAGGCCAGTACTATTGTCCCTGTCTCCCCTGGGAGGGAAATACGAATATCCACCTGCCCCCACAACCCCTCCCTGAGAAGCCCTGGCCAGCCAGGGTGAGGCCCAGCAATCCACAAGACTCTCAAAGTGTAAACCCAGAGATGGGCTCACACACACACACACACACACACACCAGGCAACCTGGCACTTTCCTATAGTATTCGTGGATCTGGAAGGTGACCCGACCACACCATTTGGCCAACTGGTGGGAAGACAGAGGAAGGGGCTCAAGGGCCCAGAGAATTCTAAGTATCGTTCTGGCTCCAGCCTGCCTGGCAATTTGCTTTCCAGCGGCTGCCCTTAAGCCTCCCTTTGAGGAGACTTATTTGCAGGGTGAATGAGAAAGCAGAGAGAGAAGAAAACCCTTTGGAGATACCCGCCTCAGGAACAATTTTGCCTCTGAGAGTAAGTTGGTATTTGGGGTTAATCCCTCTGTGGAAACACTGGGTTGAAAGCTCAGAGGAGGTCAGGGGTCTGATTACAGCTTCTGTTTACATATAAACTTCCTGGTCCTAGGAGACAATCGAAAAGTGGGGGAAGGGAGTGAAGAAGAAAGGAAAAGAAAGAAGAATTTTTTTAATTAAATGGCCTTCCCTTTCAAAAATAAAGTCAACAAAATAAGGTGAAGCTTGTGGAACCAAGGTTTGATTACCATGTCTATGTACAAACATTTCTTTTACATTTTTTTAGTCAGAATTTACATAATAGGATTGAAGCATCTTTTGAAAAAATTTGAAATGAAATACTGATATAGGCTTATGTGCATAGGTATTTTTTTAAAAATAGAAACAGGAAGAAAGAAACCCTACTCAATTATCTACTGAGAACCAAGGGGAAGGATGCTCAGACAATCAAACTAGTCAACGTGCTTTGGTTCGGTTTCGGTTCATGGTGCATTTTTTGAGAATGGGTTCTGATTTGATTTTCATTTGGTTTGGTCAGAGAAAAATCACCATGAAAACTATGGTATCAAGGACAACTGGAAGCTACCATAAACACACACATATATGAAAAGTCCAAGCTGACAGTATTAAAGCCAAATAAACTCACACATTCAAAAGAATTAAGAGAAAAAACTACTTCTTCTACACACTCAAAAACTATACAGCTGGGGCTGGGGGGGGGGGGCAGAAAAAAATGCAAAATGGTTATCCAAAAAAGGACAGTTAAAATTGTTAAGATCTATAACTTTAGTAATTTTTTGAAAAATTAAATTTAAAGGCCAAGTTTAAATTTGTTTGTTTAGAGAGACACAGGGATTTAAGAGTCTGTCCCAGACATACTTAAGAACATCAAGCAAAATATCCATGAAGAAAATGCGAAAATCCTATTGTTTGGGACATTTAAAACCAGATAAGATTCAGGTATATATCATTTACATCTAAAACCCCATCCACAATAAAAAGAAGTCCCAAATACTTGATCACTAGTTTCCTTGTGGGCGTCTAACATGATTTTTTTAAAGCTTTTGTAAATATTAAAGATAATTCTCATTGTTTATTAATCATGTCGAGTACAAAGGAAAGCATGTCTTCATTAAATCTTTCCACTTTGAAAAAGGATTTTGGAAAGCCAAAAGTTGACATTTTGGAAAAGTTTGCTAACAGAAATACCGAAAAAAAAGTGAACAGCTGGAAATGGTGGCTCACACCTGTAATCCCAGTACTTTGGGAGGAAAAAGGGAGAGGACTGCCTGAGACCAGCCGGGCAACTTGGTGAGACCTTGTCTCTACAATAAATAAATAAATAAATCAGTGGGGGTGACGGCACACACCTGTTGTTTCAACTACTTGGAAGGCTGAAACAGAAGGATCACCTGAGCCCAGCGAGTCAAGGCTGCAGTAGTCATGATCTTGCCACTACACTCCAACCTGGACAACAAAGTAAGACTCTGACTCAAAAAAAAAAAAAAAAAAAGGG
>NW_007217479.1:309843-310104 GCF_000164805.1 Carlito syrichta
TGGCCGGGAGCGGCCACTGCACTCCAGTCTGGGCGACAGAGTGAGACTCCAACTCAAAAAAAAAAAAATCAAGAAACATTATAATTATTTCACTTTTCTCAATGAATTTTGTGATCTTCCTAATTCATCTCCTACTTGGTTCCTGCCTTTTCCCTCTTTTATTTCCCTCATTCCCTAAATGAGGATGGTTTCCTGATATTTTGTTTCTTTTTTTTTGAGTTGGAGTCTCACTCGGTCGCCCAGACTGGAGTGCAGTGGCCG
>NW_007217479.1:310182-330518 GCF_000164805.1 Carlito syrichta
TTTTTTTTATTTATTGTAGAGATGAGGTCTCGCCAAGTTGCCCAGGCGGGTCTCGAACCCGCGGGCTGAGGCAATTCACTCACCTCAGCCTCCCAAGGCGCAGGATTACAGGCTGAGCCACCAAGCCCGGCTCCTGATATTTTCTAACGCAAATTCCTTTGGAGCATCTGACAGCAGGAAGGTGGTTGTTTCAGTAGCAGAAATAAAAGGAGACAAGAGAACAAGAAAAAAGAATGACACAAACGATTCAGCAACAGGCCACCAAAAGTTCACCCACTGAGGAGGTTCAGAAATGCCACGACGAAGGCGTTGTGAAGTGACACCTACCACAAAGTCTGAGGTACTGATTTTTCTGTCAACCCCCTGCAGAATCATTTTTGAGAAGGTGAGGCATTTTGCCAGGCTGAAGACGGTGGCTGAATAAAGGGGAAGGAATTGGGGGGCCCCATGGCAAATATCAGAGGTTGTCAGAGAGCAAGCGGTGAGTCAAAGGGTGACATCAGATTGTGTATGGGCACAAGCAAAGTCTAACAATGAGCTGCGCTTTGGGTTTCCAAATGCCAAGCGTCTGGGGCCTTGGTCTACAGCGGATTGTGGTCAGGATCATAGAATTGATTCAACAAACCAGGCATTTTTGAGAGAAAAATGGGGAGGCATCAATTATAATTACGCTGGAGTAGCCTGTGTGAGCTTGGACTGCCTTAGGCAGACCCCGACATTGTCAACTCTTGTTAGGAATCTCTCCAAAGTCTAGGAGATGACGCTTAGCTTCCTTCGGAATCTACACCAGACAAGGCTGGGCTCCAGTTGAGCTTCCTTTTCCCCAAGGAGAAGAGCCTCCACAATGGCCAGGAGTGGGGCATGAAGAACATCCATGGAAGTGTGGGAAATGGACTATTCATACTCTTAGGCCCTCTTGGAGACTCACAAAACCTAACAGTGAGGTAAAGATGTTGAGAAGGCCTGCGGTAAATTAAACTACTTAGCATTATGCTATCCAGGGTTTTCCCAAAAGTGTGTGAACACCATGAGATCTTTTCTCTACTGAACAGAGAGAACATTCAGGCAAACACTGCTCTAAGTCTTTGGAGACAAAGTCCAGACAGAAACGCTGGGACTGCAGGCCTTGGTCTCTGGGAGGTAGAAGCCTATGGAGCACGTAGGAGCTTCCGGCGCTCCTCAGGATGACACCAGCAGATGCTCGTCTGGGTGAGGTAATACAGGAACCTACCAAGGCAAAGCTACAAAACCTGCAGAAACACATCTGAAGCCAGTCCACGCCATGGGCAGGAAGCCTTTGAGTTCACATGAACATAGGCAGGCCTCCCTCACCCCATTGATCCATTTCCTCACACGAGGAAGGCAGTAAGGATTGCATGTGATATAAAGAAGTTGAAAGCCTGACCCAAACTCAGATGAGACACAGAGAGCCTGTGTCTCTGTAAGCATTTCCTCCACTGGTAGCCTGAGGATATGCCTCATACATCCTGCCATTCCTCTGACATGTGTGTCCTGGGGGGGATGCCCAAGAGCATTTGGGTGATGTGATCACAGTCAGGGCCACTCTAAACAACATGAGTTTGGCAAGGGCGGTGACAGGAGACCACAGAGAACAGGAGTCAAGCCGAGTTTGCAGGGACCTCAGGTGAAGGGTGTGATGGTGTAACTGTCAACACGCGCTCACTCCATGTGGCAGATGGAACTGGTTTCAAAGACCCTCCACAGTTCTCACCTAGGTTATCACAAAATCCTCTGAGGACATGTTCTGGTGACTGGTCCCATGCTATTTCTGTTTGTCCTCCATTTTGCAGCCTGAGGGTTTTTTTCTAAAACACAACTCATGCAGGTGTTTTGGAGCATCTCACAGTGAAATGATTAATCCATCCATGGGTAGGAAAGCACTACACAGAGGTCACAGTAAAGAGAGGGGCCTGTAGAGATCCAAGATTCCTGTCAACAAAGTCCAAACTTCTTCACAAGACACTGAAGGCCCTCAAGACAGCACTCTAGGATGATTTTCCAATCTCTCCCCCTCCCTCTGCTCCCACACCTCCACCACATCCACTTCTCAGCTGCTCTTTGATCTCTAAATGTACCACTATCCCCACAATCCTTTGCTTTCCAGAATGCCGTTCCTTTGCCCATAATAGCCTCGTCCCTCTAGTAAAGCTGTACTCATGTACTTTAAGACCCATCTGAGATTTCACCTTTTCAGTTTAGGAGACTTCACCACCACCCCTGCCCCATCTCTACATAAGCTGAATTCCAGCCTTCCTCCTCAGTAGGCCCATATCATCAACTAGTGGGCCCTTCCTCAACTAGACTCGGAGCACCCAAATGCAGGAAGCTGTCAAATTAATGTTCTTGCCCGCAGTGCCTACCCCCATGCCTGTCCTGTAGTCCAGTAATGTGGAGTCACAGAATAATAAACAGAACCTTGTAGAATCACCTTCAAGATTCAAACAGTTTTCCTCAGACTTCAGCATTTTAAGTTTGAGAATGAGAGGAACCAGAAAAATGTCTTTATGTTAGAGTCTGAAAAAAGTGATCAAAATGAATACAATGCAAAAACACACTAGAGCTTTACAATCATGACTCAGCAAAATGATGCTTTCTGGAGTTTACCGTCCTGTCAACTCATTTCCCAAGATAACTTGGGAAATTAAGAGAATGGAGCCACTCCAAAGGGAACCAAAGCCTACCCCTCAATACTGATGATTTGCATGGGTTCCTTCAGGGAGAAGGTGTAAACACTGGGATAGACAGGTACCTTCAACTCAAAGAGCAAGGGTTTTTATGAAGGGGGAGATACGGGGAATGGGGAAGAGGCAAGGGTTGAAGTAAGAAAAAGGAAATCAAGGAGAATAACAAACATCTGGGAAGTGAGAAGAGGACCCAAGGATAGGCAATAAAAACTCAGGGCTGGGCATGGTGGCTCACACCTAAAATTCTCAACACTTAGCGAGGCTAAGGCAAAGGATTGCTTAAGCTCAGTAGTTTGAGACCACCCTAGGTAACATGATGAGACCTCGTCTCTACAAAAAAATTAAAAAATTAAAAAATTAAAAAATTAGCCAGGCACACCTCTAGTCCCAGCTACTCAGGAGGCTGAAGTGGGAAGATTGCTTTAGCCCAGGAAGTCGAGGCTGTGGTGAGCCATCATTGTGCCACTGCAGCTTGAACAACAGAGCAAGACCCCCAACTCAAAAAACAAACAATCTCAGGGCTGCAAGTAATCCTGAAGTCCTTGTGAGAGAGGAAAGATCCAGTCCAAGGAAGTACATATGGCCCAAGGTAGGAGTCAGGGAGGCAGCTCATCTTCATGATGTAAAGCTGAATAAGCAAACCTGTATTTTTGCAGTTCCCTGTTAATTTCCAGCCATAAAAATATGGCCCAAGATTTACAAAAATATCCCTAAAACATTCCACATGCTTTCCAAGGCAGAGAGTAATTGTTACGAACAAATCCACACAAACTCGTGTGCCAAAAGCAACAAATTGAGAATGAAGGAGGAATAGGGAACATGAAAAAGAGGGCTAGTCAGAGACCAGGATGACAGATGTGGGCCATCCTCCCCTCCCAAAAAATGAGAAGAAAGTGGAATTCACAGCACCTCAAAGTCTTATTTCTGTGGAGAAATATCCAGCACAACAGCCCTAAAGGATATTTCATCATGGAGGAAACTCTGGGAGGGAGCACTGCTGAGTGGACACCAGGTAGGAAAGGATCACAACTCTGTAAAATCCTTCCTTGGGTTCACAGCTCTGAACATAGAGGGAGATCATTTAAGTCAACCCCCATCTTTCTCTGAATCCCCTCCACACGGGCTCCTTTGGAGGTTAGCCACTATCTGTCTCACCACTTTCCAGTAGTTTGACTTAGAGAAAGCTCCTTCTTACATTGAGCCACATTCTTCCCTGGAGAGTAAGAGCAGGAAGAGTTGGGACAAGGGTGCTAACAGAGGGGGCCACCCTTCCCCATGACAGGCCTTCAGGCACATAATCTAATGTTCCAAACTAAATACCCCTACTCCGTTTGTGTTCTGTGACATGAGCTCCAGTCTGTCCCTCTCTTGGCCAGTGTCCTGGGGACATGGTCAGGTTAAAACAAAGTACCCAACTCCTAGGCGCTGGGCCTCACTCCCACCCACCATTCTGCAGCCATTAGGAGACTGTTCTTGTCCAACCACAGCTACTTCCCAAGGCACAGAGAACAAGAGTGCCAGGCCTTTGTCACAGTTTTTAGACACATGGAAAGAAATTCCTGATACTAGTCCTTACCCCCTTTTCCCCTGCACACACACACACACACACACACACATACACACACACACACACACACACACAAATCAGCTGAAAAGTGTGTGTTATTCCCAACAAAAATCCATGGTGAGGGTATGAGAGCCCTGTGGCTGCCACTGGACCAGCGTCTCCACCCCCCACCTTCTTCCCTCCTTCTCCTTCGGTGCTTACTATGATGAGATGTGATCTTGTCAGGGTGTCTCCCTCATCTTCAGCTCTCTATAAGTACAAGCATTTACATTTACAAGCATTTACATTTCAGGGGAAATCTTCACTCTGAGGGTGCCTATCACCCTTATTTGCATCCCCGAAATACAAAAGTTCACAGACAATACCACAGAAGGCTGGGCTTGGTGGTTCAGCCCTGTAATCCCAGCACTTTGGGAGGCCGAGGAGAGTGGATTGTCTGAGCCTGCGGGTTCGAGACCAGCCTGGGCAACTTGGCGAGACCTTGTCTCTACAATAAATTAAAAAAAAATTAGCTGGGCATGGTGGCATGCACCTGTAGTTCCGGCTACTTGGAAGGCTGAGGCAGAAGGATTGCCTGAGCCTAGCAGATTGACACTGGGGTGGCCGTGAGTGTGCCACTGCACTCCAGCCTGGGCAATGGAGTGAGATTCCAACTAAAAAAATAAAAATAAAAAAATAAGAAAGAATACCACAGAAAACTGAGAGTCACTGAGTAAGGAAACTTTTATTTCTCACCTAATAAAATGAGATCCCAGTCAACCGAGGCTGGAAACGCAGAGAGGCTCTCAGTCAGGTTCTGAAGGCCGAGTCCTCTGACTACCAACACCTGTTTCCTGACCTCCTCTGTTGGCGATCCCTACTGGCACCACAGGTCAGGAATCCAGCCATCTTTTTTTTTTTTTTGAGTCAGGATCTAGCTCTGCCCAGGCTAGAGTGTAGTGACATGATCACAACTCACTATGGCCTCAACTTCCTGGGCTCAGCTGATCTTCTGCCTCGGCCTCCTGAGTAGCTGGGATTCAGGCACACGTCACCACACCCTGCTAATTTTTTTCATTTTTGTAGAGATGAGATCTCACTATGCTGCCCATGCTGGCCTCCAACTCCTATGCTCAAACAATTCTCCCATCTCAGCCTCTCAGAGTACTAGGATTACAGGTGTGAGCCACCACACCCGTCTGAGTCATTTCTTTTTTTTTTTTTTTGAGTTGGAGTCTCACTCTGTTGCCCAGAATGGAGTGCAGTGGCTGCTCCCGTCCCCCGCAGCCTCGACCTGCTGGGCTCTGGCGATCCTTCCCCCTCAGCCTTCTGAGTAGCTGGAATTATAGGCATGTGCTACCACGCCCGGCTGATTTTTTGATTTTTATTGTAGAGATGAGGTCTCACCAAGTGGCCCAGGCGGGTCTCAAACCCGCGGACTCAGGCAATTCACTCACCTCGGCCTCCCAAAGCGCGGGATTACAGGCTGAGCCACTGAGCCCGGCTGAGTCATCTCTTTTATGAAAATCAAACCACCAGAACTTTAAGGCTGGTCATGGACGGAGAGTCTTCACACAGGGGAGCAGCTAGAAGGAGCCAGGTCTATAGGACCCAGCTCATGGAAAAATGGCTCCTTGCTTCTGTTTAGCATTTCTATTGACCCTTTTAATACTCATCATTGCATTTGATTCTTGGCATAATCCAGTGATGTAAATAGGACTAGAGTTATTTTAAATTTCCAGATGAGGAAACTGAGGCACAGGGGAGAAAAAGTAAATCCCCCAAACATATACAACAAATCAGAGAAAGAGTTGATTCTAGGACCAGTCTCTAATCTCTTTATGATGGTCAGACACTGACACACTGCCAGTGTTAAAATGTCCCCACCTTACACATGTTAGACACACAGCAACAGGAGCCAGGTGTGGTGGCATACTACTTTAGTACCAGTGACTCAGGAGGCTGAGGAAGGAGGTCAAGGTCACCTGAGCCCAGGAGGTCGAGGTTGTGGTGAGCCGTGATCGTGCAACTGCACTCTGGCCTGGGCAACAGAGTGAGACCCTGACCAAAAGAAAAACAAAGAAAGAAAAGAAAAAGAGATATACAGCAACCGCCCAGTGAAGAGTCCTAAAGGTTGAGACTTTCTGGCGGCGCAACAAAGCCAGCAGCCTCCGTCCTGTAGCTCCAGCCCTGAGCCCACGATGGTGCAGTGACAACCTCTGAGATAAAGAGACATCTGGGGGGGGGGGCCCAAAGCAAGATGCGGCCACACCCTGGGGCACTGCAGCCCGCTGACTCAGGAGGAGCATTCCCACGGGTGACCACAGTGCACCAGGTTGTTGCCCCGGGCGACACATGATCAGCAAGTAAGGAACTGCCTGCCCTGCCCAACCTCTCAGGGGCAGCAGCAGAGCCCGAAGCTGGCAAGTGCCCACCCCATGGGTGTGACTCGGCCGGGTGCCCAGCCCTGCAGCCCATCCAGGTCTCAATTCCTGGTAACACCCTCGTGCTTCACCCTCTTGCATATGGGAGAAGCGTCACACACCCTGGCTGCGGCCCAATCTCAGCAGCTGATTGGAACAGCAAGCTGCAGAAATCTTCACCAGGCCAACTCTTTTTCCATGAGGTTATTCAAACGTGAGTTTTAGAGTTATTATTTCAAAGGACTGAACATCAGGCTCTTAAAATGTGTCCTTTTCTAAACAAGCACATTTCCTCATCCATAACAGGACTACTTATAGCACTCTTCTAACAAACAACCTGGGGAGACATTCTTGCAGTCATCATTCAGTAAGCATGCACAGGCGTTTCACAGGTGTGGTCACACAAACATCTAATGAGGGGCTCACTATGGGCCAGGTGCTGTGTCACGTGGGATGTTAAGATATTGGAGAGAGGATTCAGCTTCCTCAGTTAAAATCCCAGTTCTCCTATTTAATACCTTGAGCACTTAACTCAGCTTCTCTGTGCTTCCGTTTTCTTATCTGCTAAATGGGGATGCTAGCAACTAGCTCACAGTTATAAGACTTCAATAAGACGGCCATACCTTAAGAACTTAAAACAGTGCTCTGAATACAACAAGTCCTTGACAAAATATTAGCCATCATTACAGGCATATTTTTATTGAATCCTTTCAATATCCCAATGAGGTGGAAACTATAACTAGTCCTATTTCACAGATGAGAAAGTTTGTTCAAAGGCATTTAGCAAGTTTTCCCAAGGTCCTAGTGCTAGTAAGAGGCAAACTCAAGACCCTAAGCAGGTTTGTCTGGACTCCATACTTTTATTCACTGTACCGAGCCACGCTACAAGCAAAAAACCTTTCCCCCTGAAAGGAACAATGTGTGTACACACACACATATACACACACATGCCCCACAAAAGTTCAAATATAAATTTAGAAGTTTCTGATCCCAGAAAAGCCATCGCCCCCATGCTCCACTCCCACGGAGACCATGAAACATAAGAAATTCTGCTTTTCTTCCCCCACTCTCCCCCAAGTTATGAATAATTTCAAGCATAGAGAAAAGTCAGAAGAATAGAACAACACACATCACATACCTTCCACCTAGACTTTGCAGTTCTTCACATTTTTGTGATATTAGGTCTATGTATCTTTTTGCTAAAACTCTGGAAAACTGTAGACATGATAACATCACCCAGTTTATGTGCTCCTTAGAAGACCTTCAAAATAATAAGCATATTACACCCAAGAATATTGACAACAATTCCATAATATCTACTATGAAGACATTTTTAAATATAGAAAACAATCATGGAGAAGGCAAAGTCCCAGGAGAGTGCAAAGAGTTGCACATGTCTGCAAAAGTTGCAAAAATGCTATCTCAGAAATAATTGAGCAACACCTCTCTGTCTTGTCTCTCCAGCATGCCGTGGGATGGTAGCTACCTTCTCCTACCTTGCCAGGGGCCAAGACAGAACACTAACCCAAGGCCTTGGTGCAAAGGCAACCCCAGCAGGACAGCTGCCTTGGCCTGTGGTGTCCCCAGCAGAGACGCTCACACTCTAACCCGGGATGGGCGGCAGAAATGCACTACCTGACTCACTGAGGCAGACACAAATGCTCTCCTTTGCTGTTGTCTGCCACAGAGAAAGCCAATGACCCATTTCAAGCTGTGCAGATCCTTAGTTCCCAGCAACACATCCTTCAAAAATCCCAACCAGTGTATGGGCTTCAGCTGTCCCTCACTTTCCTGCCAACTCCCCCAAGCCTCAAGACAACCAACAGGGTTGGCTGAACTCAACCAGACCCAACAGATCTGACTGGGCCAAGATTAGTGATTTCTAGATGCCAGGAAATTATAGAGTTTGAAGGTTAGAAAAACACACACATCCATCTCTGCTCTGCCACAGTCTCCATATCAACTCCCTTTACAAACCCTCATAGGTGTGGTCACACAAACACACAAAAGATTCCCTCAGCACCTGGAACCTAGATCTCTCTGGATACTGTTTTGACATTGTTATTGTCACCCCCACTAGACTGAGCTCCTTGAGAACTAGAATGAGCACCTGACCCTTGTCAACTTTGTATCTCTGGTGTACTAAGGTTGAATACTGACCCCTAAAAAGATATGCCAGAGTCCTCACTCCCAGTACTTCTGAATGTGACCTTATTTGGAAAAAGGGTCATTGCAGATGTAATTAAGTTAAGGATCTCCAGGTGAGATCAGTCTGCATCACCAAGGCTGATCCTGGATAATGACAAGTATCCCTATAAGAGACACAATAGAGAAGAGACATCCAGTGAGGAGGCAGAGTGGAGTGCTGCAGTCATAAACCAAGGAATGCCAGCAGCAACCAGAAGCCAAAAGAACCAAGGAAAGATCCTCCCCTAGAGCCTTCAGAGAGAGTGCAACCCTGCCAACCTCAATCACCTTTTTTAAAATTTGTGTTGGAGTCTTACTCGGTCCCCCAGGTTGGAGTGCAGTGGTGTGATCATGGCTCACCACAGCCTCGACCTGGGCTCAGGTGATCCTTCTGCCTCAGCCTCCTCAATAGCTGGGATTACAGGCACACACCACCATGCCTGGCTAATTTTTTTTTTTTTTGGAGAGACGAAGTCTTGCTATGTTGCCCAGGCTAGTCTTCAACTCCTGTGGTCAAGCGATTCTCCTACCTTGGCCTTCCAAAGTACTGGGTTACAGGCATGAGTCACCATGCCTGGCACCAAACCCTTGACTTCAGATTTCTGATCTCCAGAACTGCAGGGAATACATGTGTGTTGCTTCAAGCCACCAAGTTTATAGTAATTTGTTACAGCAGTCCAGCCCTAGAAAACTAATCAACCTTAGTCATACAGTCCATGACACAGTTTGAGCAAAGCGTATTTGCTGAGTTGGAGAACTGAAAAAGCTGAGCATGTGGCTTTATACCTTTTTCATACCCCACAGACCGGGAAGCATCTCGGAAAACGGCTGGACTCCGGCTAACAAATATGTACGCATCACTATTGTGGAGTCCACTGAACAATTTGTTCCTTTAATGAGGTGTTTTAACCTCACTCTATATTCATTGTTCTGCCTCCTTGATTTTACTGTAAGTGACCGAATTGACTTTTGATGTATTGCCAGCACGCAATACATTATGAGCCTCTTTCTTTAAGGTTGGAGAGGGGAGGAACTCTACTTCCCCCGTTCAGTTATTTCAGGCAAGGGTGGGAGCAGGTTTTCTGTGCCAGCAGCATCCTGATTATGATTCAGGATGTGCGGCCAAAGGCAAACAGTTCCTCTCCAGATTCAATCACATAGGAAGGGGCGAAGGCCCAAACAAGAAAGGCTCGCCTCTCTTTGTGAGCACGGCCAAGGGTCCTGGGAAGCTCGTGGGGATGACGCCCTATCTCAGGCCTAAGCAAGGCTCAGCTGGAAAGTGCTCCTCAAGAAACTTCAGCACATATTCAAAACGAGCTTCCGATCCTGGCCTTCCAGAGCCGCGTTCTGAACAATACCAAATCTGCCACAGGAAAAGTTATTTGCAGGCTAAAAAGAATAGATGTTGACCAGAATTCAAACATCTATTTTTTAAAAATCTCTTCCCCCCTTAAAAAAAAATTCTGCATACAACTTCCATGCTGCTGATTATGACCCTAAAAGGAGTCCAGGTGACAATTTTTGTTTTGTTGATATATGGTACAACCCAGAACGGTGATTTTTCACTCAGTAAGTCACAACTCATTAATGGATTGAAAAATCAATTTAGCAAGAGGTACCAGCAAATTTACTTAAATGAAATAGGAAAGGATAGGAAACAACTGGGTGCATCTTTCATAGTAAGGGTAAATATTGTACCATGAAATTTTGCTTCAGTCCTATACAGATGTGCCTCAACTTATGTTGGGTTCATCCAGAGGAACTCAAGGAGCATACTAAATGCATATTGCTTTCGCACCCTTTTAAAGTCAAAACATCATAAATGGAAACATCATGAGTCAGGAGCCATCTGTTTACATGTGTGGGTCACAAGGTACACTTTGCTGGGTATCATAATCCAAAAAAGTAAGAAGCCTTTGTTCTAAAGAAGCTATTCCATCAAACCAGAAAGCACCCAGGACCCAGTTCTTGAGAGCACTATTTGCAGTTACGATGGGGAGCTCAATTAGCAGGAATGGTTCACCAAGCACCTAACAGGGTTGGAGGTATAAATCCAAGGCACACCCATTCCCTGTCAGTCCACTGGTATGCCTTCTTCCTGTTCAAGCCTGGCCATGCTTGAGGCTAGCCTCTCTGACTCCTGGGATCCTATTTCTATACCTTGGTAGACTCTCCCACTGGTTACTTCATCTTCCTAGGGCCCATTGTTCCTCCTCCATTGTCCTAGAAACTCCACAGCCTTTCACAATTACCCTGACACTGACTACCTAAAGGCTTTGAAGAGTAAAAGGAACCATCTGAATTCCCTTCACTAACTATATTCTTTGTATTTTCTTTTTTGTTTGTTTTTTGTCAGAGTCTCACTCTGTTGCCCAGGCTGGAGTGCAGAGGCACGCTCACGCCCACCCCAGCATCGACTTGCTGGGCTCTGGCGATCCTTCCACCTCAGCCTTCCAAGTAGCTGGATCTACAGGCATGCACTACCATGCCCAGCTAATTTGGTTGTTGTTGTTGGATATATTGTAGAGACGAGGTCTCACCAAGTTGCCCAGGCTGGTCTCAAACCCCTGGGTTCAGGCAATCCTCTTGCCTCAGCCTCCAAAATTGCTGGGATTACAAGCTTGAAGATACTGCGTCCAGCCTTCTTTGTACTTTCTACTCCAGATTTTCCCTTTGCTATTTTGCCAGAAAGTGGTCACTCCAGCTTCCATGAAGAATTATCTCGCATCTACCAATTTGCTGACTTTCTGAACCTTATGGTTCAATACTTTGGCAAATGTTCCACCACAGTGTCCCGTCCTCTATAGGACCTGCCTCATGGATCTGCCATGGGCTTTCCAATCACACATAGTTAAAAACTATAATAAGAGCTTTCTAATCTCACATAATTAAGAACTACAACTAGGTTAGCCATGCAGTGTAGACTTGGCCATCAGCAAAACTGGATCCAACTTTTGGTGCTATTGTTTACTGGCTATTGACCTTGAGCAAACTGCTTAATTTCTCTAAACTTCATCTGTAAAATCAAGATAATGCTAATACCCACCTTGAGGGAGTTGTTGTGGTTTTTTTTAAAGATTGATTGAAGTCAGGTGTTGCTATAATCCCAGCCCTTTGGGAGGCTGAGACAGGAGGACTGCTTGAACCCAGGAGTTCAAGACCAACCCAGACAACATTTCCAGACTTCGTCTCTACAAAAAATACAAAAACAAGCCAGGCATATTGCCATGCTCCTATATCTCAGCTACTCTAGAAACTGAGGTAGAAGGATCTCCTGAGCCCAGGAGGAGGTCAAGCCTGTGGTAACAGAATGAGATCCTGATTCAAAAAAAAAGATTGGTTGGAGTTTCTGTGATGAAATCCTCTTGTGCATCTTATGAATGGACTTCCAAAAATCCTGATGTAAATGTACAAAACAGAGACTTTCCAAAAAAAAAAAAATGTATGGTCTAATGAATGAAGTAAAAGAACAACAGAAAGGGGGAAGGTAGAAAAGGAGGGGGGAGAGGGGAGGGGAAGGAAAAGGAGGAAGGAAATTCTACAAAACTGGGCTGACCTCCTGCAACTATGTCACACAGGTCTTCTCATTCCTGCATTAACATCAGACAGTGTGCATCTTGGCACCGGCAGCATCATCTGGTTTGGCAGGCCTGCAAATCTGTTTCAGCACAAAGGACCCACTTAATGGAAAGTAAGTGTGCTGCAGAAAAAACTGCACTCACATTTCCTGGTGCATTCTTCATCAAATGAAGAAATGGCTCAATAACCCAACATAACCAAGGTTGGATTTGAAGGGACTGCCCTTTATGCCTAGGGCTAGTCTTCCTTCTAAGGTGGCCGTGGATGATGTGGCATCAAAAAGTATACAGTTGTTTTTAAATGGCTTTTAAGTCCTGTAGTGCATCTGTAGCATTCCAATAAGAGAAATACTAACACTTTCATGGTTTTTTATTTTTGAGTTGGAATCTCACTCTGTCACCCAGGCTGGAGTACAGTGGCGCGCTTACAACCACTGCAGCCTCGACCTGCTGGGCTCAGGCAATCCTTCCACTTCAGCCTTCCAAGTAGCTGGAACTACAGGCATGTGCCACCACACCTGACCAATTTTTTGATGTATTGTAGAGATGACGTCTCACCAAGTTGCCCAGGCTGGTCTTGAACCCATGGGCTCAGGCAATCCTCTCACCTCAGCCTCTCAAAGTGCTAGGATTATAGGTGTGAGCCTGACCACTTTCATGTTTTAAGTGGTCATAAACATAAATAGATAATTCAAAGAAAAAGAAGAAAAGTTGCTAATAAATATATTAAAATGGTTAGCCAGGCATGGTGACATGCATCTGTAGTTGCAGCTACTTGGAAGGCTGAGGCGGAAAGATTGCCTGAGCCCAGCAGGTCGAGGCTGCTGTGGCTGAGAGCATGCCACTGCACTCCAGCCTGGGCAACACAGTGAGACTCCAACTCAAAAAAAAAAATTAAAATTAAAATGCTTACGTTTGCTAATGATCAAAGAAACATATAAAAGCAACACTAAAACTTTATATATTCTAATCAAATTGTAAATACTGAAAAAGATAATGTTAGTGTAGGGATGACAAATCAGATATTCTTTTCTTCTGATGGGACTAGAAAGAATAAACCTTTCTGGCAGCAATTTGGTAATACAAACCAATAATTTTAGAGTTCCACACCCTTTGGATAAAATTTCAAACTCCACAAACACATCAAAGAAGATAATCAGACAAGTAGGCATGGTGTCAGGTCAATATACATATAAGAACTCTCATTACAATATTTCTTATAATAGTTAAAAAATTGACAGAAACCTGAGCATCTAATAAAGAAACTGGTAAATAAATGGTGGTTTATCAATATCATAGACTATTACACAGACATTTACATTATATTTTCAAAATGTGTAATGACATAGGAAAATGAGTGTATAAAACTTTGAATGTAGAGTTCCAAATTAGGTAAATAAAGACATAGATTAAAAAAGAGTAAAATGAAACAGTAACAGAAGTTATCTCTAAGTAGTAGAATCATAGCAAAATTTGTACCTGTATTGCATTTCCAACTTTTTAAACCGGACATGTATAACATTTATAATTATGATGCACTCTACTCAATACTGAGTTCTGGCGGGTGGTGGAATGACTCATGACTGGACCTTTAGCTGTCAAGTCCGCATACTGGACGGTGTGAAGGATGCATGTGTCACAGTGATCCCAGACCTCAAGGGGTATGACACATATGGAGATGAATGATCTAAAAAAAAAAAAAAGAATCAAAGCAGTATACAATTATGATTTGCACAAAGCCCTCCACATAGTAAGTACTCCATAAACTGTTTTCTTTTTTTTTTTTTGAGTTGGTGTCTCACTCTGTCGCCCAGGCTGAAGTACAATGGCATGCTCACGGCCACCCCAGTGTCGACCTGCTGGGCTCTGGCGATCCTTCTGCCTCGGTCTTCCAAGAAGCTGGAACTACGGGTGCATGCTACCACGCCTGGCTAATTTTTGATTTATTATAGAAACGAGGTCTCGCCAATTTGTCCAGGTTGGTCTCAAACCCGCAGACTCAGGCAATCCAGTCGCCTTGGCCTCCCAAAGTGCTGGGATTACAGGCTAAACCACTGAGCCCAGCCAAACTGTTTAACTTCAGTAACAAATGAACAAAATAAGCAGTAAATGCTACTGGAGCCTGACAGACAAGAATCCCATGGGCTGGAGGAGAGAAAAGAACAGTACAGGAAAGAGTCGACAGAGGGGTTGGTAGTTCAATGGAAGCTAACAGGAGGGGCTGATGGTGTGCATGTGTGGAGGACAGGGCAGGCCAGGATCTGTTAGATACAGATACTTCCCATGGGCAACCCAGAAATACTCACCATGACCCCACTGGGCTGGCAGTTTCTACATGCTCATTTCAAGCCATGTTAGAGTCTCTCTAAACGTTTATCTTTTTGCTGGGGCAGTAAAAAACAAAGTCCCAGGTCTGTTGGGCCACACAGCAAGTGGCATTTTCTGTATGCAGCAAGAACCATAGAGGCTGCATGTCCATCCCTTGCTCATGGTTTAGTGAGTGCTGAGGATGGTGGATCCCAAGGAGTCAGTCTTCCTGAATTCCCCTTGTCTGCACCACACTTCCTGTGTAACCAGCACTTCCTCATCCAGTCTCTTACTTCATCTCCCATCACCCTGTGTAACGTTCTCAGTTTACAGTTAAGAGAATGGAGGCGGACTGGAGCGAAAAGATATGTTTAAATTCAGAACTAGCTTGCGATAAAAACCACAGTTTTAAATTTCGTCGAGTGCTTTTCCTCCACTGCAAGATTAAGTTGTGATACATTCCTAGAGACATACTCTCCTCAACACTTTGACAATCTCATCCCCTTTACATTGAAATGAACAAATGAACCCTTCCAACCCTGTCCACATCTTGTCTATCTTGCAATCGCTGTGTAAAGCAGCATTTTGGGGTACCAGTTAATAACACAAATAAAATATAAAATGTAGTAGTAGAAGATTTCCAAAAGGAGTGATCAGAATTCATTCTATACATATTTGAATGCTCCCTGGTAAATTCCCCTTTGCTTCCATCAAATTTCCATAGAAATCGGTTAACCAAAAAAGATTAAGAGTTACTGAAAGGTAATTGCAACATAACCAGAGTGGGGTTTTCAGATACTAAAGTCTGCTCTGAGTTTCCTGGACACAAGGGGATGTCAAAAAGATATGACCTTAATGGATGTTACAAAAAGAAATATGATACTCAGTGATTAGTGGGAATTTTCTTATAATCTGAAAGGGTTTTATAAGCAAAACATTGTAGATAATGATAAGGCAAGAACTTCCTATCAGAAAGTAACTCTTTCATCACCAAAATACAGACACACACACACATGCACACACACCCTAAAACAGAAGCCAAAACAGAATTGACCTTTTATATAGCAACAGTCAATTACAAGGCAAGAAGTGGTCAGGAGAGGAAGCAGGCCTTTTTCCTTTTCTTCTTTCTTTCTTTCTTTTTGTTTTTTGTTTTTTTTTAGTAAAGGGCTTTAATATTTTTAGTGAAATTTAGAAATCTGTACCAATACAAATTCACAAAAATTCATAAGCTTGTTTGTCTTAGTCTATTTACCGCTGCTATAACTGAATGCCTGAGAGGGGATAATTTATAAAGAAAAGACATGTATTTCTTACAGTTCTGGAGGGTGAGAAATCCAAGAGCACGGCGCCTTTGGTGAGGACCTTCTTGCTGCATTATAATATGGTAGAAGGCATAACACAGGGAAAGAGCAAGAGCATGTGTGTCAGCTCAGTCCTTTCTTCATCTTCTTATAAAGCTATCAGGCCCATTATGCGGGGGGGAGCCCTGATGACTTTATCTAATCCTAATTACCTCCCAAAGGCCCTACTGCCAATCAATACAGGAATTTGAAAATTTCGTTTCCAGCATGTGACATTTAGAGAACACATTCAAACTGCACTGTCCAAAAAGCCTAAACTATTCATTTAAAAATGGAAAATTGAAGCCAGGAAAAGAGATTCCCCAAATATATCTGGATAACTGTAGTTTTAGTATCTACACAAATCCGCTCATCAAGTATCTCCAAAAAAGATTCTACATGATTCATTTTTGTAAAAATAGAGATGGATCTTGCTATGTTGCCCAGGCTGGAGTGCAGTGGCTCTTCAATCATAGCTCACTGCAGTCTTGAACTCCTGGACTCAAGAGATTCTCCTGTCTCAATCTCCTAAGTAGCTGGGTTTATAAGTGTGTGCCACTGCACCTGGCCATGATTCATTTTTATAAACAGAGAATCGTGAGGTTTATATTAACCTTCATACATTTTACTTGCTAGCAAGCTGAAGAAGAGCTGACTTCCTTAGCCATATAAAGATTTCTGCCTGCCTGACCTGGTTTATTCTGTTAATCTACTCACAATACCTTTCTTTAAAGATAATGTAATGGCGAATGCCTCTTCTCAGGTATGTTTTTCTAAATTCTGAGTTAATAAGATCCTAACGTATAAAAGGGTTTGTTAGTAGAATTGGACTCTGGACTTTTGAAGGCTTGGGAGGGCTGGGGTTTTTTTGTCTTTTAATCCAAGAGTTCTCTTTTTCTTACCTTATTTAACCCTGGATAACTAGGAGTTAAACAAAAATCTGCCTAAGGCTACTTTCACAAAGCCGACTGAACCACAAACCTTCTCCAAGGCCTAAATCCCTCCTCTGAGTTAGTTGGTCTGCATTTCTACAGTTAAGAGATTTCTTTCTCTGGGCTCTTTGAAATAACCGTAATTAAAACGTGTATGCAGAGATTTATGATACAATGGTATCATATACAACAGGAGTCAGTAAACTATGTCCTGCAGGAGACTAGTAGTTGCAACAAGAGACCACATGTCCCACAAAGCCAAAAATATTTCTTGGCTGGCCCCTTCCATGAAGTTTGCCATTCCCTGAACTCCACGATCACATTGATATTTAGAGGACCAAGAAGCAGCTTCTTGTTTTGATAGTCACATAGATTGAGATTCCCTCTAAAACACGACCTCTGCAGAGAGAGGAGAGAGGCAGGGGAATGTAGGGCTGGAAATTAGAAAATTGACACCCAAAAAACAGAAAATTAGCCAAATGGAGAAAAAACAGAGGAAGAACTCGGAGCACTCCTCCTGAACAGGATGCCCAGATGTTGGAACTGGTGCTCCTATGCCTCGCCCCTTTCCCACGTTTCCTCTAAACATCCCTGCGCATAGACGGCAGAGTTTTGGAATCAGTTTGTCTGCTCATGAGAGGCAATTGTGTGCATCCTGTCCCAGTTCCATGATCAGTGACATCACATTGGTAGTTTGACATTAGTCATGATAGGAGTATTTACATCTCAAAAATTGACAAAAGCTACAAATCAGAGCTTCTTTTTTCCTCTAGAGAGCAGACTATCAAACATTTCCTAGCACACCACAGCCCATACATAACAGCGCCATGTCACACATTGTGAAGGATGCTGGGGCTGACCTACCGGGTATTTCCCACTTCAGCTGCCATGTGTTCGCTGCAGACAGCTCAACAGCTGAGTCCCTCAACTGCCTTAAACTGAAGGGAGCTGCCACCTCCTAGCCCTATCCCAGCCTACTGCTGCCTCCCCTGCAGCAACCTCTGTACAACTACCAGTCAAGGCAGAGATGAAAAGTGAAAAGGTTGGATCCATCCATCTCAATGCAGAGCAGCTCCAGCTCCTTGGGTTTAGCTGAGGTTTCTGTCGCAATTGCTGGGGGGCGGGGGGCATGTGTCCATCACCAACTTCTTTCTTCTTCATCTCCTATCTTGAGTTATCAGTTTCCATTTATCTTTTATTTCCTTAAGTTTCTTTCCAAAGTGTTTTTCTCTGATGCCATACTAGATGATACTTTTTTTCCCCAAAAAATCCCAGCAAGAGGCATCTTGGCTGGCTCTAGTATTTTATAGACATCTTTCCCCTCGTCAAGTCCCATTGTTGTAGGTGAGAAATGTAACACCATCTCTTTCCTTTTCCTTACATTTTTGATTTTACATTTTTTCTTATACTTTTAATTTTTAATTACATTTTAATTAATTTTTTCTTTGCAGTGAAGGGTTCAAAATGTTTTCTTTATACCTGTTATCCAAGAATTTAATCTGGATGGGTTTAGGTATGTGGTTTTCAGGGACTCCATGAGTTTTTTTAAACCTCAGACCCAAGGCTTTTTCACCCAAGAACACTGTCTTCTATCGCGTGTTTAATTAATCTCTCTTTTCGTGTGTTTGTTTTTCTTCATCTCCTGCAACTCCTATCAGGTCTCCTGGATCAAACCTCCTACTCTTTTCTTTTTGCCCTTAAAACATCCATCTCTTTGTATTTTTGTTCTACATTTCATATATTCTTGCCCCTGGTCTTGTAAGCCTGATTTAATTTATCCAATGAGTATTTTAGTTAAAGTTCCCAAAAGTCTTTGTTTTTGCTTGTTTTTGGTACAATGTCCTCCCCCTCCTCCTCCTCCCTCCCCTCCCCCTCCCCCTCCCCCTCCTGACCCCTGTAGGTGAGGGTTGTTTTCTGGAATCCAATCTTTGAAGCTCAGTGCCAGCTTCTGGGGACTCCCTAAGTGATTGCAGTCCTGTGAGCAGTGGAAGGAATGGCCCCTGTTGACCATCAGTGTAGCCATATATAGGAGGTCAGTCTTACCCAAGGCACCAAGAGGAAGGAAGCCTTTCAGTTCCATGTCTCCCCAAGTTCAGCTTCTCCTCAGCCACCTGGGACCAGGGAGGCCCACTCAGGAATGCTGAGGTAGCTCTTTGCTGCAGATCCATGAATCTAAAGGAACCAAGCACAGGGCCCACCATGATTACAGTTTCATTCCTAAGCTTCCCATTCACTGGCTCATAGGGAAGAAAGCCCTGCCCCAGCTCACTTCACCTGGTCTCTGCCAGAGCCAAGCTTGCCCTGGCTCCTCCAGAATCCACCTCCCAGTGGGTGGCGGGAAGAGCACCAGGCTGGAGACGGGAGTGGAGGGCAGTCAGGCACTGCCTCACGAGAATCTCTAACCCACTCCAAGTTCTTTTTTTATTTTTATTTTTTGAGTTGGAGTCTCACTCCGTTCCCCAGACTGGAGTGCAGTGGCCGCTCCCGGCCCCCACAGCCTCGAACTGCAGGGCTCCGGCAATCCTTCCGCCTCAGCCTTCCAAGGAGCTGGAACTACAGGCGCGCGCTACCACGCCCGGCTAATTTTTTTTTTTTTAATTTATTGTAAAGATGAGGTCTCGCCACCTAGCCCAGGCGGGTCTCGAACCCGTGGGCTCAGGCAACCCACTCACCTCAGCCTCCCAAAATGCTGGGATTACAGGCTGAGCTACCCAGCCCGGCTCACTCCAAGTTCTTAATAAAAATATAGGACACCCTGGATTTGCTGTCCCTGGTAAATGTCTCCTTCTTCTGAGATGATTCATCTCTTTGTTTTTCACTGATTTTTTGTTCAGGTAATTCTTTAACATTGTGTGTATTAATTAAAAATCCTTGAGTGATAGAATGTACTTTAAAATTGTGTTCATTGGGAAAACAACTGGGTGAAAGGCAGATTTCAGGGCATATATAAGGGTGTGTATGTGTGTGTGTATGTATAGATATAGATGTATAAATATAGATATATCCCACATCTACAGATATATTAAGTATACCTATAAAAAAGTTTGCGTGGACAAACACCAAATTGTTGTCTATAGATGATAAATGTATACATAATTTCGTTGTCATCCTCTTTTATCTATATTAGCTAATATTTCCTGTTTATAAAATGTAAGAGTCTGTTCAGTTGTTAATTCAGCAAAATGCATTATCAAATGTTGTTTGACTCGCACAAGTATTTTTAGAGGGTGTAAGGAGAGAGACGGCAAACAGCCCTTGGGCTCTCCATCAGAGTTCCTGTAAAATGAGAGCCTATCTTTTTTTTTTTTTTTTTTT
>NW_007217479.1:330683-337205 GCF_000164805.1 Carlito syrichta
GGGCTCAGGCAATCCACTCACCTCAGCCTCCCAAAGGCGCGGGATTACAGGCTGCGCCACCGAGCCCGGCTGAGAGCCTATCTTGAGAACTCCATACCCTCAGTGGGCGGTTAGTAACCTGTGGGGGCACAGGAGGACCGCAGACAGAAGATTCTTGCCCAGAGTCATCCACAACAGCCCACACAGAGGAATGGACCCAGCCTGGAACAGGGCCCCAAGGTAGAGCTCAGCCACCCTGGCTCCCCAGGTCTCCCAGTTGTCTAGTACTGACCCAGATTGACTAGACAGTCTCTCAGAGCAGGACCATTTCTAGTTTACTGCTGAGGCTCCAGCCCCAGGATCACTGCATAACACTTCATAGCTACTCAATAAAGAATGAATGAATGGGCCAGGCTCAGTGGCTCAGCCTGTAATCCCAGCACTTGGGGAGGAAGAGGTGAGTGGATTGCCTGAGCCCGTAGGTTCGAGACCGGCATGGACAATTTGGCGAGACCTCGTCTCTACAATAAGTAAAAATTAACCAGGCGTGGTAGCGTGTGCCACTAGTTCTGGCTACTTGGAAGGCTGAGGCGGAAGAATCGCCAGAGACCAGTGGGTTGATGCTGGGGTGGTCGTGAGTGTGCCACTGCCTTCTAGCCTGGGCAGCAGAGTGAGACTCCAATTTAAAAAAAAAAAAAGAATGAATGAATGAATGACTGCATGATCTACCAGCTCACTTGATAAAACAGGACATATTTATTAGTACACAGAAATGCTTACTTTAGCACCATTTTTGAACTTGCAATTCCAGCTAGATGAGGGACCAAAATTTGAGTTGTATAGGAAGATTTCAACTCAACAAAAGAGTTCATACTTTGATTTGTCTAGAAAGATTTCAACTGCTATTGGTTTACACCAGAAGCTTCTTTTCAAAAAGCTGAGTTCCCTGTCAGTGGATCTGACCCCACAGGGGCTGGTTATCTCCTGTCGGGGTGATACGGAAGGGTTCTTTGCTGGCCCTGAAGAGAGACAAGATGTGCGCTAAGCATCCTTCTAATTCAAACTCTATGGCAAATGAAATTCCTGGTTGAGAAATCTTATGCAAATTTACCTCTTTCTTCCAAAAATATTCTTCAACCCTGGAGTCATTTCTATGCCTGTTAAAATTCTCCTTAGAGGCAGCCAACTATGATTCAAGGGAAAGGTTGAGTGTGTTCCTGCAGCAACCAGGAGAGCATTCCTGAAGGAAGCCTCCTTCGGGCACCCTGGACTGGCCTGGGACCAGTGAAGGAGAACTTTACAAAACTGTGTCCCTGGTCTGTTCCACAGGTATCTGAAAGAACCAATCCTCAGGAAGGTATGCTTCAGGACAAGAGGTATTTCAAGTATTCACAAAAGATACAACTGTAGCACCAGTCACTCAGAAATAATGTGGCACCAGAGACGTGGCATAGAGCAGGATCTTCAGGTCATCTGCATTGGGTTCTTGCATCCTGGAGAGGTCCCAGAGTGCTACAGGGTAGTGTTCACTCAGAAAGCTAAGAGCAGCAGCCAGTTAACAACTGGTACAGAATGCCTTGCATGGTTCAAGGACCAGAGTGGCCACACGAGTGCACACCAGCTAGATATCAGCCTAGCTCTAAAACCACTTCTGAGAAGGGCTGACCCTCTGGCAGAGGCTGCAACCCCATTCCTACAAGCCACATTTTATGGAGTTCTTTTATTAGTCTTTCATGTAACCCATAGCCACATCATAAAATTAAACACCCCATTCTGTACATCAAGTCCACTGACTTCTTGAGCCCTGATTAGCACTGGGCTTTTCCCTCTGGAGGTTGTATTACAGTAACATAATAACTGACAGTGAAGGAATCTTTGCTGGGAGCAGTCAAATCCTTCAGACTAACTCAGCTTATGCCAGAGTCACCATGTGGTACAGGGTGTCCTCCTTCTCTTGAAGCCCCTTTGCCAGCTTCCTCTCAATCTCCCGGCGCATCTTTCATTCCTCCCCACCCTCCTCTGGAAATCCTTTCCCCTTCCCAAGCTCCTTCATCTCTTGAGATGAGTTAGAGCCATGGGTGCTCAAATGCATGCCTGGAGTCATTGGTCAGGGTAGCCCCAACTCACCCCTGAGAATATATTTAGCCTGTGGGAGATGGCCCAGATGGAGAGGTTATCTTTAGCCTGGCAGAGGCTGGGAGTCAGTCCAGGCCATGATGTGAACAGCACAGGGAAGAGGGAAAGGAAAGGAAACCAGCACTCCAGAGTCTACAACAGCGGTGCTCAAGTGTACTCAGGTGGGGGAGAAGGAACATTCATGGTGTGCTTCCTGAAACATGAGGCTCTTCTGGAAACACCCTGGAATAATGGTCTGTTTCATTTCATCCCATGAACTAAGAACAATTTTAATAGCAGAAAATATGGCTACATTATGGGCAGACAGTATAAAACCACAAGCACATATGTTCTTTTTTAAAAAGCCAAAAACAGCATGATTGGTGGTTTCCAAGCTTGCCCATTCATATCTGTTTACTACTTCTTCATTAGTTCTGTGGCCTGCAGGTGCTAAAGGTTTAAGACTGAAGAAAAATGTCTGGAAAAAAATTTACATGAAAAAATCACAGTACCTGAAGTAGAGAAAAGACCAGTCCTATTCAGTTTTCAAGGTGGAGTACTTCAGTCCAAACCTTTAGTCCACCTCACCGAGGGCTGAGCTTGAAAAGCTCTCGGACTTGTTTCTGAACTATTCTCTGTAGACTCTTCCTCAGGGAGACAAAAATAACTTTCCCTGTCATCATCTTCCCTCCTTTTCACTCCATTAAATCTCCCCCGCTAGAGTTGATATCCACAGCCCCTTGTTTGACCTTTCTTACAGAACAACTGATTAGAATTTTGGTGAAGGGAACATAGGTCCTAGCTTAAACCTGAGACTGGGGAGTCACTTTGGGAGGAACTTGTTTTCTGAGGAAAGAAGACCTCCCAGGCCTGGGTGGACCCTATCAAGCAGCCCTGCTCACTAGTGGGGAAGAGCATCCAATTCTGAGTAGCCCTCAGCCAAACATGTTTTGGACTCATATCTGAATGCTGTCAAGAGCAAACTGGCAAAACATTTTGTGGAAGTCTTCTGAGAATTCAGTAGATCTTTGGGTCTAGACAGTCACACAGAGGGATAAGGGGCAAAGAACCTTCTTTTTTCCAGAATTCCACAGATTTGCACTCCAGAGTTCCTGGGGGTGCCCAGCAAGAGCAGGTCCCCAGGAACTCCTAGAACAACTCCAAGACTGACCAGAGTGCTGGAGATCTTTGCTATGGGCGGGTCTTAGGTATAGTGCTACTAAAAAGGCCATTCATACTCAGGTGGTGAGACCTGGGGGTACTCAATTTGCTTTGCCAATATGTGAGTCACCTCTTACCCTTTTCTTCCCTAGATCAAATGATGCCCATTCCATCAACGGGTCTATTGAGACCACTCTTTTTCATTATATGAGTGCATCTTGATCCTTCTTATTCAACTAGTATTACCTTATTTGTGTCTGTGACTCTTCCTCCTACCAGTGTACAGCAGAGTAACCAACAAACAGGACATTTATGAATACTTTAATGAGAATTTATCCAACAAATAATTTGCTGATTTCCATCAGTTGCACTCTTTTTTTTTTTTTTTTGAGTTGGAGTCTCACTCTGTCGCCCAGACTGGAGTGCAGTGGCCGCTCCCGGCCACTGCAGCCTCAGCCTTCCGAGTAGCCGGAATTACAAGTATGCGCTACTACGCCCAGCTGATTCTTTGATTTATTGTAGAGATGAGGTCTCGCCAAGTTGCCCAGGGGGGTCTCGAACCCGCGGGCTCAGGCAATCCACTCACCTCAGCCTCCCAAAGCACGGGATTACAGGCTGAGCCACCGAGCCCAGTTAATTGCACTCTTTATAATCCATCCTGACAGTGTACCGGTCCTTGACAAAATAGCCTAACATTTCCTACCCAATTTGTGGCCAACCATGCCTCTTTGAATCATTTTTCCACCACCCTTGTTTGGCCCAGACCAGCCTTTTTCCAAGTAGTATTTGAGATGTCTAGATCTTATTACTCTGTACCCTTTATTTCTAAACATCATTCAGAATATGCAAGAATAGTTCTCCAATTCTCAAGCTCAATGGACCTTAAATCTCTTCTCCAGAGCACCAGCAACCATAACAATGTCACTATCTCTTGCAAATGCATTCAGTTCCCAGCAACTTCAGTAAGTCGTCATTTTAAAAAATACAGAAATATTGGGTATGCATGCATATAGCATCTCTGAGAAAAGAAACCCTTCATGACCGCTACCCCTGAGGAAGGAGATGATGAGTTAAGACGTCTATGGTTTGAGCCAGGCTTGGTGGCTCAGCCTGTAATCCCGCACCTTTGGGAGGCTGAGGTGAGTGGATTGCCTGAGCCCGTGGGTTCGAGACCCGCCTGGGTAACTTGGTGAGACCTCATCTCTACCATAAATCAAAAAATTAGCCAGGCGTGGTAGCGCGCGCCTGTAGTTCCAGCTACTTGGAAGACTGAGGCAGAAGGATCGCCGGAGCCCAGCAGGTCGAGGTTGGGGTGGCCGGGAGCGGCCACTGGCACTCCAGTCTGGGTGACAGAGTGAGACTCCAACTCAAAAAAAAAAAAAAAAAAAAAAGAGGTCTGTGGTTGGAGGCAGAGTTTTCATTTTATATTCTTTTGAGTCATTTTAATTTTTAAGTCATGTGCATTATGTTTCCAATTAAAAAAATTTTAAAGCTAGTTCTTAAAAATAAAAAAATAAATACAACAAAGAACAAGACATAGTCCTGACCCCCTGAGCAGTGGCCCTGGTAGGTGCCTATAGCTGCTACTATTCCCTGTGGTGTCAAATGTCCCCCATGTCACTGGCCCTATGGAATGCGGCACTCAATTCAAGATGGATTATGCAATGACCTGCCTGGCGCTGGGCCCTCACAGCCCTCTCCCCCATAACTGTGACAACATGACTTCCGTTTGTTGATTCAACTCTAGGCCCAGGCCCCAGGACTAATCCTGCCTTGGTCCGGAGGGATTTTAAGGGCCAGCAGCTTGGATTACCCCACCTCAGCTCCCCCTGGTTGCTTGGAGCGTTCTGGTCTTTGTGTTCTCTGGGCAAGCGTGGTCCACACCTTTTCTGGTGGATGTTTAGCTTGCTCGATTGTGAAATTCATCAAGGGATAAGTGATACCTGAGGCACCTACGAGTTCAGCAGCCTCCTCACACTCCCTCATTTATTCACCAAATGCAACTATAAGAACCTTCTGCACTCCAGTCTGGGTGACAGAGTGAGACTCCAATTCAAAAAAAAAACCACACACAAAAAAAACCAAGAACCTTCTGCGCACAGCATATTAAACCAATAATGGGCAGAAGCAGGTAAGAAGCGATGGAGTACACTACCCGGGAGCCCCTGGTCTAATAATAAAGACCAATGGAACCTAACCTAGGGTTTAATGCAAATAGGCAGGTGTGAGGAAGGAAAGAAGGGAGGGTTTCGACCACTGCATGAGATAAGAAGAGTCCAGGAAAGCTTTCAGGAGGAGATGACATTGATGTTAAGACTTGCGAGCTGATGGGATTTCAGTGGCTGCAGACAGAGCCTTTCAGATCAAGAAAGTGGCCCATGAAGGTGATTACATTTTTATAAAATATAAAAGCTCTGTACTTCTGCCCTCACATTCCTTAAAGAAATGGAGGTAAAAGGAGTTGGTCCCTAAGAACCCAGGACCGCATAAGAAGTTTTTTTTCTGTTTAAGATGACCTTCGTCTCCACTATGTCTGTCTGGTCAATACCTACTCTTGAAGTCTCAGCCTTAAGGAAACTTCCTCCAGGAAGCCCACCCTGAATTCTGCAGGTAGGATTACTTGTTTTGCCCACTGCACTCCCATTTCTCTAGAGAGGGAAATTTAGAAGTTAGACAAACAAGTTATGCCACCATTCTGCCTGAGTTCAAATCCTGGCTCAGCCACTGCCTTTCTGAGTCATCTTAAGCAAGTCGCTTACTCTCTTGGGCCTCAGTTGTACCATCTGTAAAACAACATAATACTAGCACCTCTGTCCAAGGTCACTGGGAGTATTAAACAAGGTAATGTCCCTAAACCAAACGCCTGCTTCAGTGCCTACTCTTGTTACTCATAACCCTGGGCTGCTCTTTACTGGACTGTCCTTGTGACCCTGAGAAGCTTGAGGGCCAGGGCCAGGGCTATTCATCTCTGAATTTCTCTCTGCAGCGCTTAGAGGTAGGTGTTCAATGTCTATATTCTGAAGGGTTGAAGAAAACCTGGACAAGAAAAGGAAAAAAGTGAGTCGAGTCTCAATGCAAAGACAAAGTAAATGTGGGCGAAATGATGGGAGAGGAACCAGGAACGTAGAAAAGTCCGTGTAGGAGATTGAGTCTGGGCCACACCTTAGGAGGAGAAAAATTCCTATGAAATTCCTTTTCCATCCAACATGGGGACAGCCCGTTTCATTTGAATATTTTTTCTCTTGCTTTCCCACTTCCTGGGGCTCC
>NW_007217479.1:337371-395506 GCF_000164805.1 Carlito syrichta
TCCCTCCTCCCCTGGGAAGGGCCCCGGCCGCAGCCCTGACCTCGCTCCCACGTGGGCCGGCCGCCGGGCAGCCGGCGGGCGGGGCAGGAAGGGGGAGACGCGGCTCCGGGCACCCGAGATCCTTAACTGCAGCTTCCAAAGCCCTCGCCGATCCTAATCAGTGTGGGAAAGGAGCGCCGGGCCCGGAGACGCCGCCTCTTTTCATAAACTTTATCGCCGCCGCGCAGCCCCTGATAAAGCACCATAAATAAACGAGCGGCCGAGTGTGCGGCTGGCCCGGCCGCGGCGCGCACGCCCCGCCTGGCCCCGCAGCCCCGGGGGAAATGAATCACACGCCGGGCTGAAGGAGTTCCACGTCCGCCTCCTCCAGACCAACGCCATAAATAATCATGCCTCCTTTCCCCGCGCAGAGCCCCTCACCTTTTGTTTTATGCGTTCAATAAAAAGCCCAGGGGTTTGCTTCTGGCTGCTGGGCCGCCCCTCCCCGCCCGGGGAGTTGGGAGAGCTTTGCTCTGGGCTGGGCGCTTTCCTGGGGTCAAGCTCCGTGGGCCTGGGCTGGGCCTGGGCTGGGCCTGGGCGTGTGGCTCCTTTATCTCAGGCCCCTTTGGCTTGGCTCTTGCACAATAGACGCGGCCTGGAGCAGGGCTGGCAGGGGTGGATGGGGAGCGGTGGCTCGGTGGCTCGGTGGCTCGAGGTCTCTAGTGGCAGGGTGATGGTGAGAACGATTCTCATCAAGGTGGCCTTGGACCTGTGTGGGTGGATAGGCTGCAGCGGCCAAGTCACGTAGGAATCTGGGCTAGGGCTTGACCTTCATTCCTGCTTATTTAGGAGCCAAAGGAGAGTGCAAACGCTGATTACAAAGAAAGAGAGCGACCCCTCTCCACTTATGTGATAGTGTCTTCAAAAGCCCCTCAGAGGAAAGGTGCAGAGGCTTATGTCTGTAATCCCAGCACTTTGGAAGCCTATGTGGGAGAATGACTTGCGGCTAGGTGTTCAAGGCCAGCCCAGGAAACATAGCAAGACGCTTCTCTAGCTGGGAGTGGTGGTGTGCACCTGTAGAACCAGCAACAGTGAACTTTCATTGTGTCACTTCACTCCAGCATGGGTGACAGAGCGAAACTCTGTCAAAAAAACCACAAAACTTCAAATTATTTGGCAAGTCTCATGATTTGTATTCTGTAGCTCTTGACATTTTGACTTGGGGCTGGGGGGGTGATCCCAAAATAAACCTATGGTACAATTTGGTGATAAAAATTTGAGGATAATTCCATGAGAATGGAGGAATCTAGAAAGTCGGTTGTGTAGAACAGCCACAAAGCACACTAGCTCAGTGACAGGCCCAGTCCTAGCCCAGCTGCCCCTGGCCTCCTCTGGGCCTCTGTTTTCTCATATGTCTAATGATCTCTAAAGGGATCCTCCAGCTCTCCTACTCCAGTGAGAAATCATAGCCTGCCTAAAAATGGTTCTACTTTTGAGGTGTCTTGTCACAGGCTCTTCTGAAGAAACATTGTTAGGTCCACTTGGAAGAAACCACACAGACACTTTCAGTACCTGACACCTTGTTAGTCAGATTAGCACTAGAAATTACTCCTTGTGGAGGTTACAGAGGCTCAGAAGTCCTCCAGCTAGAATAAAGTCAGCCCATGAGGCGAAAAAAGATTTTAAAATGAAACCCAATACATGACAACAACATTAGGTCAGTGTTTCTCTGGGCCCCAAGTCTACGCTCCATGGCTGCTATGGCTCTGCTTCCTATGGGCAAGACTGGCCGGCTCAAAACATTGAATCCAGAAAAGTCAAACGTTTCCTTCAGGAGGAAGCAAGGCTGGGAGGGAAAGAGCATCTGATTGCAGCTCTGGAGATGCAGCTCTGGAGACAACAGCAGAACCTAGGCATCCTGTCCTGATAAGATTCTCTTTGTTCTAACGCTCCTGGAGAATGTGAATTTTAGGGGCTAACCCCTCCAGCCATGGCCAAAGAGAAGGGCTCACCCACGAAATAGGAATAAACAAAGGTCTGGTTCTTCCAGAACCCCTTTCTGACACAACATGTCCCAGGGAAAGTGTGGCCTCAGACAGGCTTCATTTCCTGCTCTCTGGACAGAAGACCACTCACTCTTGTTTCCTTCATTTGCATAATGTCAAGAAAAAATGAGTTACACTGAACTGTTACGTGATAGGAAATACTGGCAAGAGGTTTCCAACTGAGTTTAGAGTCAATTTCTAAAAAACGGACAGACACCAACTCGATCGCTGATTAATTATTGTGTGGATATGATCAACTCTCTGGGCCTCAACATTCCCATCCATTAATCCTGATGGTTTTCAGGATTTCTTTCCACTCCATCCTACTGAAACTCCAGTATATGTAGGACTTTCATGAGGACAAGTAAGATTTTAAATTGTCCAGAACAGATAGGTAAGGGAAACATCTACATGTTACTCCTCTGGAATCGTTCTTGTTTCTAATTTTGTCTGCTGTTCTAGAGGTCAGCAACCAAGGGAAAAAAGAAAGGAGAAAACACGTTTTAAAAAAAAAAAGGTAGCCGGGCTCGGTGGCTCAGCCTGTAATCCCGCCCCTTTGGGAGGCTGAGGTGAGTGGATTGCCTGAGCCCGTGGGTTCGAGATCCGCCTGGGCAGTGAGACCTCATCTCGACAATAAATCAAAAATCAGCCAGGCGTGGTAGCGCATGCCTGTAATTCCAGCTACTTGGAAAGCTGAGGCGGAAGGATCGGCCGGAGCCCAGCAGGTCGAGGCTGCGTGGCCGGGAGCGGCCACTGCACTCCAGTCTGGGCGACAGAGTGAGTCTCCAACTCAAAATAAATAAATAAATAAAAATAAAAGATAAGGCTGAATGTAAAACTACTTACAAGAACGGAACCCCTTGTGTAGTGGGTCTGAAACTTTTATGGTCAGAGAACTTTGTAGAATCTGATGGAAATCACACCCACCCTTACTCCACCCCCACCCCCTTGCCATGAACATACACATCTATACCTATCTTGCATATCATTTTAGGGACTCGCAGACCCCTGAAGCCCCACCTAAGGACCCTGAAGAATCCCTGCTTGGGAAAAATAATATGTTGAGCCTCTGTTTCTTAATATGTAAAGAGGAAATTCATTTCCCAACCAGCATCATCCCCCAACCAGCAACATGGAAGAGCAGGAGGAGGATACATAGACCCATGCTATTTAAACATATGAGTTCTCTTCCTGGTAGACATGTAATATTGATGCAGTTCTGTTACCATCATCTGCCATAGTCATTCCCTATTCTGCTTTGTGGAATGTAAATTTCTTTACAAGACAGAAGCAGCCCTGTCTGTGAAATTCCCAAAGCAAACCCTTCTGGTAAGCTAGCACTGTAAGTTTTCGTACTTGCCTGTTAGAAATGTAATGAGTCCCCATGGAGACCAAAGGGAAGGCTGGAGGTAGTTCTGCAGGCTCTCAGAGGGTAGTAATTGCCAGGGTAGGAATGCATCAAATGATACCCCCGTGGCTTTAAAAGTCAATGTAACTTTCCAAAGAGTCCTTCTTCCTCCCACAGTAGGTTGTAATATTAGAGAAATTAACGCACTGAAACAAAACTAAGGTTTAGGGGAAAAGCTTTCGATGAAGTTATCAGGTAATATGTTAAACTGAGTCAGTCAAGGAACCAAGCCTCAATTTCTGCGTCACCGCTAAAATGAAGGGATTGGATTCAATTTTGTGGGCCCTTAATCTTCCTGGGTTTGAAAATCCTTTGAGAATCAGATATATGTGTTATGGTTTCTAGCCCCAGAAAATACACATGCTCTAGACACATAACTCTCATAATTTTAGTTACAATTTGGGGACTTCACAAAATCCTGGCAGTCCGTTGTGGACCACGAGATTTGTGAAAACTAAACTCCCCACTCTCTAAGGCCTCTTCTACCTTAATTGGCTTCAAGACCAACCCCTTCAGCATTTCTCAGAGCTTCTGCAAACAGAAGAAGGAGCAGAATGTTCTTCCTACAGCTGCTGTGAAAATAACCATGCTTTAAACACTCAATTTAGGTTATGTTTAGAAAGCACAGTCCAAACAAGCAATTCCTCAGGACAATGACATGAAACTATAGCTCAGTTATTTTTTGGAGGACAGAGAATGAGAAAGATGGGAGGCCTGGATAGATAGTGCAAGATAAAGAAGGGGATATGATCAGAACATGCAGACAGCACAGTCCTTGAAGAAGTGAGCACTGATGGTTTCCGAAAAGCCTGGGAGAGCAGCAGTCCTGCCCCCATGGGGCATGGTAAAGGAAGCTGTGCAGCTTCACAGCAGACAAAGGGGCTGTCTGTGCCTACAGCAGGCCTTATTGCTGGTCATAAATATTCACTGTCCCTCCCTGGGAGAAGGTGATATTTATCTTCTTCATTGACATCAGACTTGGCTGTGCTATTTGCCCAGTAAAATGACCAGGAGTGACAAGGCATCACATCCCGGTGGAATATCTAAGAGCCAGCTCAAGGTTTACCATGGGCTCTTCTCCCCTGCTGCAAGGTTGGCAATATTCCAGCTCAACCAACTCCATCAGCCTGACCCCAGAATGAAGGGGGCCTGGAGCAGTGCTGGGCAACCTGTCAGGCCTCAGACAAATGATATTGTAAGTCCTTGAGATTTTGGAGCTGCTTGTCACAGCAGCAGTGCCAAGTCTAACTTACTCACCTCCTTTGGGAAGGAAGAGAGGTGGCAGCAGCCAATATCAGCAGGGGCCCAGTGCACACTCCTCACTCTCTTCATCTTCCCTCTTCCTGATACCGTGAATGGTACCCTCCATCCACTGTGACCCAATGGCCCTAGAACCAGTAGTCCATCAGTTATGCAACGGTAGTGGGTTGAATGGTGAACCCCAAAAAGAGATGTTAACCCCAGAGCCTATGAATGTGCCCTTATTTGGAACAGGATCTTTGCAGATGTAATTCAGTCAAGGCTTTCTGGATAAGATTATCCTGGATTACCAGGGTGTACCATAAATCCAGTGACAAGTGTCCTCATAAGAGATGAAGAAGGGAAGATAGAGAAGACACTGAAGTGTGCAGCTCCAGATCAAAGAATACACCAGAAACTCAAAGACTCAGGGAAGGGATTCTTCCCGAGAGCCTTTGGAGGGGGCCTGGGGCCCCACTAACACCTTGATTTTAGACTCTTAGTGCCCAGAACTGTGAGACAAGATATATCTGTTGTTTTAAGCCACCCAGTGTATAGTAATTTATAACACCAATCACAGAAAATTAATACTTCACCTTAGCAAAATATCTTTTCTTCATTTATTTCTCTCTTTGCTATCATTCTTACAGGCAGGGGCTACAAACCAGCATACTAATGGACTGGGAAGAAAGCCTACCTTTCCCTCTAACCAGTCCCCAGGGCAGGGCCTCAATTATGTTGAAAGGAAGGGCGAACGCCAGCTCGCAAAACCTGACTGGTCTACTTCCTCTCCAGAGGAGACACCAGCAGTGAGAGGCTGAATCCTTGATTATGGACTGTGCAGAAAGTGGTGCTCAAAATAAATAGCTCCTGGAATCAAAGCTCAGGGGATGACGTACAGAATAAGTCTTGAAGATGGAGAGAGAGATCATGTAGTTCAACTTCTTCAGACTTGGTTTTTAGAGGTATAAGAGAGAGCATCACAGAATTTTATATATTTGTGTATCTTTTTGTTTTATTGAGGACCCTGCGGCCTAGAGAAGGGAGTGATTTGCCTGGGATCACAAGCTAGGGGTTGATTCTAACTCCACCCTCCAGCACAGAAAGCTTGGCACTTCTCTGTGAAACTCTGGCCTCTCTGGTGTTACCCTAAGAACAGGGGCTTACTACTTAACAGATCTGACCAGCTTGGGCCTTTTATAAGCTTTCAACTCTCCCATTTCCTGGACCCCACTCCCTGTCATTTTGAACACCTTAAAGTGCTTGCTCATTTTACTTCAAATATAATTTTTATTTTTAAAAAAGTTCATGTAGTTTTTGCTTCTGAAAGTTAATTTTGCTTATCAATAGCTTGTTTGATTTTAGATTTTCTACAATGCTTTCAGCAAGTCATCATACAAACACAGGAAAATCTAACCTTAGATTGTTTTCACATGCAATAAACTGTTTATGGATGCTACATTCTTAGATGAATAGGATTGCCATTGTGCTATTTCTCCTACAGACTTAGTTAACATTTTATTAATTCTGAGTTTGCCCTTTGATGCTTGGATTGGGCAGTACTTGGGGAAGCCTTCACATGAAGATGTCGTAGGTAAGGCAGGCAGAATGGAATGACTGTGCATGAAGCATCTAGCACGCGTCTGTGGCTCTGGGACTGAGTGTAGGTGAGGGAAGTGGGGACCGGTTAAGTATCCACTCTAGGTCAGGCACTGAGCCAGGCACTGCCATCTCCATAATCTCCTCTAAGACTTGAAAACCAAGTTGGGGCCAGGTTACAAATGACTTCACATGCCATTTTTACCCCAACTTGCCACTTGCACCCTGGGAAGCCATGGAAGGCATTCCTGGTTCTGGATTCCTGCCTCTAAACAACTCCCTTGACATGGCTAGGAGGCCTGCACCTCCCCACACCCATTTCCATCTGTTTGTATGGCCTGGAGCCAGCTGAGATAGAGTCTTACTAGGAGTAGAAGATAAGACAGGCATCATTCCCTGGCCAGAGTGACTGGGATTTGACCCCCCCAGGAAACAGCTTTGCTGCATTGATTCCTGTATCTCCCAGGCAAGGGTACCCTTGTGGAGAGAATTTCAGTGTGCATTGCATCAGATTCCTAGGAAAGCGAAGAGCCATTGGAGCACGTATTTATTCATTTGAAACAAAGAATTTTCACTGGTTACAAACAAGACAGGTAGACAGATGTTTCAAATGACGACATCTCAACTGATTAAGACAGTCAAACAATACTAATGCACAGAGTAATTCTAAAAAGTCTCTAAAAATGAAAGTCAGCTATATTATAATCTCCCTCTTTAGGTTGAATTTCACAGCAACTGTTCCATATGGTAGTAAGGGCTAATTGTCCCCATTTTAAGCCTTAGAGCAAAAAGGCCACTCCCCAAAAAATACTCACCTAGGAATGGAAGAAATCAAGAAGACTACAACCCTGGGTTTCAGACTCTAAGAGCCTCCCTTCTCTTGAGCCTGACAGAGTTACCATTCTGAAGACTCCATACTTCTCAAAGAATGGTGAAAACTGTCAAAAAGACACAGAAGCTGACTTGAAAGGGCACTGGTCAAATCTGAGACAATTTATGTATCAAAATAAACGATGATAGTAATGAATTGTAACCACTGAATAAAATAGTGAGTATGTCCCCATGATACAAATAATTGGAGAGAAGAGAAAGGTTTCTTTATAGTAAAATGTCAACTCGTAAATGAAGAAATGATAAAAATAGAAAAATCATCATTTAGCCACCACCATAGGCACAATGTAGCCAAGAAAATCAGTAGATGTTAAAATTAGTGGGTAGGTGAAAGTTTAAAAAAATGGGAAATAGACACAGTTTTGGGGTTCCTTCACCTAAAATTATTATTAACTAAAAAAGGGGGGAAAAGAGTAATCTTACGGTGAAAAGTCCTGACAAATACCACCTCCAACGAATGATCAAAGTGAACATCACCAAAAATGAGCCACGTTGAAATCATGTGCCATCTGATCAGATGCCCTGAGAACACAGCATCACTTCTGTGACATTCCTGCCAAAAATTCACAGCCCGAATCTAATCAGGAGGAAACAGCAGACAAATCTAAATTGAGGTTATTCTACAAAAGAATCCTCATGTAATACTTAAAAGTGTCAAAGTTATGAAAGTCAAGGGAAGATTGAGGGACTATTTCAAGTGAAGAAAACTAGAGACGTGACAACTACATGGCACAGGTGATCCTGTTAGACCCTTTCGTTGTAACAAATATCCTTTGAATAATTGTCAAAACTTGAATGGCATTTGAGGATTAAATGGTAGTGATGTTTCGATGTTAATTTTCTTATTTTGATGATTGCATTGTAAGTATGTAGGAGAATACCCTTATTTGTAGAAAATGAGATATGAAAGTATTTAGGTTCAGGAAGAAGTTTCTTTGTATAGTTTCTGCAACTTTTGTATAAGTATATCATTATTTCAAAACAAACAACTTAAAGAAAACACCCAGACACAAGGGAATATTAAACATATTTTTGTCACTTCTTTCAGGAAATAGGCTGCCTTCCTCAAGGACAGGGTAGTCACCTGTCAGCTGAGGCAGCTTGGAGCACTGCTGGAAAGCCCTGTTGGCAATGAATGTCTACAAATCAGTCCTAGATTCCCACGAGTTTAAATTGATGATGACTGACTGTCATTTGCAATCAACCTTTGGGTAACACCAGCTCTTTCGTTTTACCTTTAAATGTGACCCATTCATGAAATAATGTTTCTGAGAAACAAAACACTTAACAGTATTGAAATAGCTCCCATCCATAAGAACACTTTAGTGAATGTTTTTTAATGTAATTCTGTAATGTGAATGCTGGTTTTCTTAAAGGAAGAACAACCAGAAATAAATGTGCTAGCCTCCAGCATGAAAGATGAACAAAACCAACACCGACTTACTATCATGCAGAACAGAAGACCTTCTTGTGTTGTTTCTCCTTTGCACTTCACTGCCTTCCCACTACAGGATGAATTTTCAATGAGATATGATACAGAGTATGACTCTTCTTGCTCTCCCTCCCTTCTTTCCTCGTTGTTTTAATGCATTCAGCATTGCCTGGGCCTATCAGAAAGTCTGTTTTTCTTGCAAACTTTAGGAAATCTAGAATTAAGTTTAATATAACCTGGGGAAGGCAGAAGAAAGAAAATGAAGGCTGCAAATCAGAGGAGATATGCAGTTAGCAATTAGCACATACCCATTTACTCTGGGAACGGTGAGTAAAGTCTGCAAACATCAAGTTTTCTCCAAGTGCTATGCCTAACTTGGATCTCTATTTCAGCTCTTCTTCTTTCTCTTCTCCCTCTCCCTCTCCTCCTTCTCCCACTCCCTTTCAGTGGCACAATCATGGTTCGCCACAGCCTCAAACTTCTGCGCTCAGGCGATCCTTCTGCCTCAGCCTCCTAAGTAGCTGGAACTACTTGCATGCACCACCACATCCAGCTAACTGTTTTCAGTTTTTTGTAGAAATGAGATCGTACTCTGTTGCCTAGGCTGGTCTCGAATTCCCGGGCTCAAGCAATCCTCCCACCTCAGCCTCTCAAAGTGCTGGAATTATAGGCGTGAGTCACCATGTCCAGCCCTCAACTCTTCTTTCTCAAAGAAGTGTCATGCCTCAGGATGCTTGCACAGCACACCATGGGAAGCAGCAGTGACCCTCCATTCTCTCCAATGAAATGGGCTGTCTCTAACCCACATGCCCTCTATGCCCTCTAAAGGTTCTTTCCAAAAATATTATTTAGGCTGGACTCCGTGGCTCAGCCTGTAATCCCAGCACTTTGGGAGGCCGAGGCGAGTGGATTGCCTGAGCCTGTGGGGTTGAGACCCACCCGGGCAATAAATCAAAATTAGCCGGATGTGGTATCGCGCGCCTGTAGTTCTGCCTACTTGGAAGGATCTCCAGAGCCCAGCAGGTCGAGGCTGTGGTGGCCGGGAGCGGCCACTGTACTCCAGTCTGGGTGACAGAGTGAGACTCCATCTCAAAATAAATAAATAAATAAAAATAGTAGTAAATAAATAAAAATATTATTTAGAGTGCGGAAATAATGTTATAAATTATAGTTTGGTTCCCATATTAGCCACAAAAACTCCCTATAATGAGTGCATAATGTAACCAATACACACACACACACAACACACACACACACACACACACACACACACACACACACACACACACACACACCATATACACAATGGAAACAATGATGGGGAAAATGTACAGTGTATCCCCTACATTATGTATCAACACACTTGGCACCGACTAGCCTAGGTATCTAACCAAAGTTTTTATGTTGCTTCACTAAGAAAAAGCAAATTGAATCCAACTTTGAACTCAGGTATCTAGATGCATTCCTTTCCCATTCAATGGCTCTTTCTCCCATCCTGTGAACCTTGCCTCCTTATGCAATTCATATCTGACAAGTATGGATTGCCCTTCTCAGCTTCTCAGGCCATAGTTACCTGTTGAGAAGGAAATCTCATTGCACAGAGGCCTTCACTACACAAGTGCTCACTCATGTGTGCATATGCACACACACCCACACACATGGGATGGCTAAGGTGGCATTTTCAGGTAACAGCTGTGAGTCAAGTGCCTGTAGTTCAAAGACTATGTTAACATGAGTGGCATATCCTGACGACTGACTCCTTCACATGGAATTCTGATGTGAACAAGAACATGGTGAGGGTTTTATGATAAGCCAAGTCCTCATTCACTCCCACAGGTGTAAACCCTAGGCTTACACTCAGTTTTATTATATGAGGAGGGACCACCAAAAAACTGAAATGATCTATTGGAGGGCCCCTTGTAGTACACTTGGAATTTTTTCCTCCTGATCAAACAGTCAACCAAAGTTTTTATCTAAAAGTTCTGAGAAGGGTGCATCACGATTTGCAGAAGAAATTTCCCAAGTTGTGGCAAATAGGTGACTGATTTTCCCACCATGACAATGCACCTGCCCACACCACACTGAGTGTTCAGCAGTTTTTGACCAAAAAACGGCATGACCCGCCCCCCCCATGTCCTACCCTCCCTGTTCACCTAATCTTGCCCTGAGTGACTTTTCTTTGTTTCTCCAGATGAAAAAAGTCCTCAAAGGGAAATATTTTGCCTATGTGGGAAAGGCGAAACAAAAAAGACAGAAGGCACCAAAATTGACAAGTTCCACTGCTTTGAGCAGTGGAAAAAGCATCTCATTAGATGTCTGCATCAAACAGAGAGTACTTTGCAGGTGACTGAAGTTTAAACATGTAAGAATAAATGCACAATTTTTAATAAATAAATTCCAGTTTTGTGGGGTCCCCCCTCATACTGTACTCTGAATGTTGTCTTGCTGTGATTTTATTCTCTATCTCTGGCATAATCTGTGTCACTGAACACAAAAAAATATGACTTTGGTCAGAAAACAAGGCCTGAATGGAAATTTAGGAAAGCAAATATCATTGGTCATTTACTACTAAATATGTACTTTTTAAAGATAGGTTACTGATACTACTTGGTGGAATTTTCTTGTTTAAAACAGCTTTAGAATATTCTGTTCATCATGATCATATAGAAAAGAAACAAGAAGAAAAGGAAGAAGGCCTAAATAGCTGTTGGCATCAACTCATTGCTGTAATTGCACATAGCCATAAATGTATTAGATGTGACGTGATTTAAGTTTCAAAACTGATAAGACCATTGCCAGGATGATGTCATTGAAAGTAAAAATGTTCTTAAAATTCTTATTCTGTGACAAAAATTGAGGGCCAATCTGTCTGGAATTCTCCCTACATGTTCTTCTTCAAGACAAAGTTTCTAAAATAATCTCAGACATGGTGTAACATTTGCCAGACAACTGTTCTAGGGAATGCCAAGAAGATAATCCTTGGGTCTATCATCGTCTTTTGTATTTTTTCACTGTTCAGTGATTCTGAGTCCAAGCCAACATATAGTCAGACGCACGTTCCAAAGGTTCAGAAAGGCTCACTAGGGAGACTCAATGTCTCTAGAGGCCTTTTGTACCTATTTTACTGGCCCGGTTGAGAAAGCCGTTTCTTGTTTTCTTGGCAAAGAGACTGACCTTAACTCTTTTTCTGGAGGGCAAATGTACCTGTTCTGAATTCTTTCTCTGTCACTAAGATAGCTCCCAAGGAAAGCGGAGGAAACTCTGAATAGGAAGTCATAGACTTGTTGACCTTAAAGCTATTGGAAAACTCTAATGGTCATTTGGTCTAGCACCCTCCCTTCCAACCTATTTGTTACCCCCCACTGTCAGCAGATATGAGTTTTCTAGAAAACTAAATTCTTGCTACCAATAAACATGCAACCAATAAACTCACTAACATTTTCTTACATATGACTCTATCATTCACTCGAATGAGTTTAATGAATGATTTTTGGACAAGAAAAAAAAAGGTTTTGTGTATTTACAAGACCAAATATAAAACCCTGAGGTTAGCCCTTCCCTCAAATCCTCAAAACGCCAGTTTTCTGACACTGCTGCTTCTTAAATCTTCACCATCTGTCAGAGAACAGAAGACTGTTACTAGAAGAGGAGACAGAGGAGTACACACTACAGACTTAGGCCTGGAAAGCAGACACTGATCTGAGGCAGAGGCAGCATGAAAAACTTTCAAAGCTGTCTTTGAGGTCCCAACAGATGGATGCAGGAAGCCAGATTTCTGACCATGGAGAAATTGTTTTCTCTTGTCATTCAGCTTTCTCCAGTTCTACCAAGAAACAGGTCAGTGTATTAGTTTGCGAATGCTGCTGTAACAAAATATCACAAACTGAATGGCTTTAACAACACAAATTAATTTTTTCATAGTTCTGGAGGTTGGAAGTCCAAGATCAAGGTGTCAGCAGGTTTGGTTCCTTCTGGGGCCTTTCTCCTCGACTTGCAGATGGCCAGCTGCCTTCTTGCTGTGGCTTCCCATGGTTTTTCTCCTGTGCCGCATTCATGGTATCTTCTTTTGTGCCCTACTTTCTTATCTTATAAGGAAGGACACACGTCAGATTGGATTGGGGTCCACTTAAATGACCTCATTTTAACATAATCACCTCTTTAAATGTCTCCAAATACAATCATTGTCTGGGGCACTGTGGGTGAGGGCTTCAATTTATGAATTTTGGATGGAATCAGTTCAGTTCATGACAGAAAGAGGTCTTTTCAAAAGAGGGTGCTAAAATCCAAACAATTAGTAGGATTTCAGAGTTTCTAAAATAAGCCAAATAAGAAGTGTGAGTTCATAATATTGTCCCAGGACCTGAGCTAAGAAGTGAAAGGTGGCCCCATTGAAGTAAGTCGAAGTCTTGTCTCTTCTAACCAAATATTTTAACCTGGGTTCTAAGACTCTTCAGGTAAGAGTCTTGGAACTGAGAACTGCACTCACCAATTAGGAAAAAAATTTAACAAGTGGAATTAATTTTTTCTCTTTTGAACCAGGGTCTTGTTATGTTGTACAGATTGGAGTAGAGAGTGGTACAATCATAGTTCACGCAGCCTCCAATGCCTGGGTTCAAGCAATTCTCCCGCTTCAGTCTCCTGGGTAGCTGGGTCTACAGGTGTATGCCACCATGCTCAGCTAAATGTTTATTTATTCATTTATTTTAGAAACAGAGTCTCACTATGTTGCCCAGGCTGGTCTTGAACTACTGGCCTCAAGTGATCTTCCTGCCTTGGTCTCCCAAAGTGCTGAGGTTACAGGCATGAGCCACCACACCTAAACTAAGAAATAATTCTTACTTCAGCCCTTCATTCTGTCACTGACTGACCAAATTATTTAAGCCCATGTCCTACAGAAATCAAATAGGTCTACTAAGAAATGTTATGTCTGGCTGGACATGGTGGCTTATGCTGGTAATCTCAGCACTTTGGGATGCTGAGGCAGGAGGATCGCTTGAGGCCAGGAGTTTGACACCAGTCTAGGCAACATAGTGAGACCTGATCTCTACAAAAAAATTTCAAAAGTAGCTGGCGGTGGCAGTGCACATCTGTAGTCCCAGCTATTCAGGAGCCTGAGGCAGAAAGATCACCTGAGCCCAGGAGGTTGAGGTTGTGGTGAGCTGTGATCATGCCACTGCATTCCACCCTGGGCGACAATGAGACTTTCTTTCAGGCCAGCTTTTCCAGGAGTCCATCCCTGAGGGAGCGGGAAGAAGGATTTTTTTCCCCTGCAGACCAGCACATATAGTATGATGGTGATATATAAAAATATTACTTGAGACAGAAAAATGGAGGAACAATTATAGTTGGTGAGAAATGTTGGAAGTTTATTTTGGGAGAGTGAGGCAAGAGAATTGCCTGAGATCAGGAGTTCAAGACCAGATCAGGCAACATAGTGAGACACTCTCTCTCCTAAAAATTAAAAAATTAAATTAAATTTAAAATAAAAATAAAAAAACTTTGGGCTGGGCTCAGTGGCTCAGCCTGTAATCCCAGCACTTCAGGAGGCTGAGGCAAGTGGATTGCCTGAGTTAGCAAGTTCGAGACCAGCCCGGGCAACTTGGCAACACCTTGTCTCTACAATAAATCAAAAATTAACCAGACGTCGTAGCACATGCCTGTAGTTCCGGTTACTTGGAAGGCTGAGGCGAAGGATCACCAGAGCCCAGCAGGTCGATGCTGGGGTGGCCGTGAGCGTGCCACTGCATTCCAGCCTGGGCGACAGAGTGAGACTCCAGCTCAAAATAATAATAATTTAAAAAACAACTTTGGAAGTGAAGCCTTGGAGGATTACTGACTTTGGGAGAAATGAGAGGTCCCCAACTCTCCGAAGTGTTTTAAAGATTCGATCCATGTCTCAAGATAAAGCAAGTGTCCTAAGATATAAGCAAGCCTACTTTCTTCCTGTAATAACACGGGTTTTCTCCTGTTGCCTGTCCTGAGAGAAGTCACCTCAATATGTTTTTAACCAGGAAGAATTCTGAGATTATCTACAAAGTTAAGGCTTGCCCAGAAAGAACTTTTCTAGTACTGACATCTCCTATTTACATATGATATCCACAATGTGCATTAAGTCATTTGATCCCAAAAACATCTTTATGAGGCAGAATGGAAAACTGAGGCTCAAGGAGTTGGCAGAGTTAGTGGGTTGCAGAGGTTTTTATTTGTTTTGTTTCGGGTTTTTTTGAGTTGGAGTCTCACTCTGTTACCCAGAGTGGAGTGCAGTGGCCGCTCCCGGCCACCACAGCCTCGACCTGCTGGGCTCCGGTGATCCTTCCGCCTCGGCCTTCCAAGTAACTGGAACTACAGGCGCACGCTACCAAGCCCGGCTCATTTTGATTTATTGTAGAGATGAGGTCTCGCCAAGTTGCCCAGGCGGGTCTCGAACCCGCAGGCTCAGGCAATCCACTCACCTCAGCCTCCCAAAGAGCAGGATTACAGGCTGAGCCACCGAGCCCGTCTTGTAGAGGATTTTAAAACTGGCCTTGTAACCTGGAATCTACATAAATAATATACAGGGTCATTGACATGTTAATGTATCTGGGCATGTAGGAAATAAACACTTAATAAAAGTTGGTGGAATGGTTAGAAAGTAAGAAATTGAATTTCCATGAAATTTCTCAGAAGACACCATTTTCAAATTTGAGTATGAGATCACAAATCCTCAGGAAATGGACCAAAGTAGTCTTTGGTCCATTAATTATTATTATTTAGGAACAGTAGAAAGAAAGTACTTCCCTTAATTTAGATGTCTTTATCATTGTCCAGAGATGGTTTAAGCACACCCATCTCAGTTTCTCCATGCTTCTTTCAACAGTGTACAGACATCCCAGCTGCAGGTGTTCACCATTAGGTAAAATAGCCCTCTGAAGGGGAAAATATACTCTCGATCAATCATCTATAGAGACAGAACCAGCCAAGCAGAGGGGAGCTGGACATGTCAGCCTCTGCTAAGACCTGTGCTTTCCTCACTTACCTGGAGGTAGGAATTTCCAGGGAAGAAGATGCCAGAAAGGTAGCCAAAGGAATTTAACAGTGGTAGCTAGGTAGGAAGAACTACTTAAAAAGGAAAATTTTGTGCCTACAGACTGCTTTTATTCTTCAAGTTCTAACCCACTTTTCCTATTTTCAGGGCAAAAAAATCATTCAAAGGATCTCAGACACTGGATGTTCAAGCTGAAAGAAAAATAACAGTAATAACCAAGACTTGCAAGTCCCAGGCAGGGTTGAAACACTTTACCTGTATTAAGTCTCTCAGTCCCGCCAGCAGGTGCTACTGTCATCTATCCGCCTCTTCAGGAGATCTTGTACAATCACAGCTACCACAGTGTACATCATCTTTGGAAGAACCAGGTGAATGCCCACTCACCCCACCCCGGAGTTGTGCAACCCTGTGGCCTTGCTCATTTTACAGTGGAAGAAGCGTCACCTATCCAACACTCTCATTTTACCGATGGAGAAATTGATGTTTCTTCATCACCACAGGCAAGTTATTGACAGAGCTGACTCTGGGACCTTGACCCCTTAGCTTTGAGCCTAGTTCACGCGCAATCTGACACGTGCTTCATTTTGGAAGCCATGAGTGATTTCAGCATCCCAGCCTTGAAAGAGCTCACAACTAGGTGGAGATACTGGGAACGCAAGTCCAGAAATGCCAGGTCATCTTTTCCTGCAGGTTCTGGGCAATGGCTCCATCACATTCCTGGTTCTATTTGGTGTTTCCTTTCTCTCATCCCTCCTACAATAGGTCACCACACCCATTTATCCTAGCAAGCTTCTGTGCCTTGGTTTCTTCATCAGAGAGTGGAGAGAATAACAGAATTTATTCCTGGGGTTCTTATAAGAATTAAATAAGTTAATGTTTCTAAGGCAATAAAACCAGTTAGCACATAGCGGGTGCAGTGTTTAAGTGTTTTATAAAATGTTAGATTGTTAAACAGCCTCCTAGCCTTCTTCGTCTCTCCAATATCAAAATACTCTTGCTGAAACACAAGCCTGCTTACCACCTGCCAGGCTCCACATTGCCTGCCTGGCCTAGTAGTTCTCAAGAACCACACAAGAATCCCCTGAGGTTCTTGCAAAAAATGCAACTCTATGATCCAGTCACTCCCTAACTTCTGGTTTAGGAGGTCTGGGGTAGAGTTCAAGAATCTACTCTTTTAACGTGTACCCACAAGGGATTCTGATGTAGGTGGTCTGATGCCACAATTTGAGCAAGATCGGTCTCCTGGATAAAGTTGACATTTAGCATGGCATTCAGTGACACTAGCCATCTGGCCCCTGTCCACCATCCCAGCCTCACCATTGAAAACCCCGTGCCCTAATCCTGTAGGTCAGATCTGCATCAGGAAAAATGAAAGGCCACATTAAAGTCAAGTCTCACTGCATTTCTCCATATGACTGTTGTGTTATATGAGAGTAGAAAAAATAGCTGAGTTGGCACCCAGCAAAGTCTCTCTGGCCGTGCTTGTGGGTCGCCATGGGAACCACATCTCTGTGACTTAACCTAGAGTGAGCATAAAAGCTGAGAAGGACACAACACATCGTGTTTCTGAGTTCCTGTTCTCTTTCTGAATCTCCCTTAGAGACCAGACTTCTAGTTTTCTTCTCTTAAAGTAACTCAGGGGATGATTAGTTGTAAATTTGGGGAAAGGAAGGGTAGGAGGAGCAGAAAAGAAACAAAAGTAGGACTGAAACCAAGGGGAACAGCACACCGGCTGAGATAAATGGGGACATTTAATGTCTAAGAACAACCCTGCCCCAAACCCATTAACTCATCAAAAGAAAAAAGTAGTTTTTTCTCTCATGCCAAAGCAACTTAAACTAACTCCATGCTAGACTTCCTAAAAGCTAAGTCTTAACAACCTGTGGCCTACTCTACAAACTTTACAATACCCTTTTCTTCCAATTATAAAATCCAAGCACTTTTAAAAGATGGTTAGAGTCAGGGGGGAAAACGTCCCTGTTAGTTTTCAATGAAGGAAGCTTCCTTCTCAATGAATTTCATATCAGATCCACTGGGGGTTTTTTGTTTGTTTGTTTTTTAATCTAAAATTAACTTCCTCAACCACCAGAGGAGCAAACTCCATTCTCTGCCTGTATTGGGTTGAATAGCATCCCCCAACACGTACGTCTATGCAGAATTTTAGAATGTGACCTCATTTGGAAGTAGGATATTTGTAGATGTTATTAAAAGTTAAGATGGGGCAACCCCCTTGGGTTCCCTCCCACTGTGGGAGCTTTTCTGTCCTCTCAATAAATCCTGCTTTCTAAAAAAAAAAAATGTTAAGATGAGGTCACACTGGATTAGAGTGGGCCCTAAATCCAGTCACTAATGTCCTTAAGGAAGAGGAGAAGCTCACAGAGAGGAAGAGCCATGTGAAATCACAGATGGACTAGAAGGAAGCCATGATGACATAGGAGGCAGAGCTTAACACATTGCAGGGGCAAACCAAGGACTGCTGCGATCACTAGAAGCTAGGAGTGAGGAGTGAAGGAGTCTTCCCTAGAACCTTCAGCACGAGCATGGCCCTGCTGACACTCTGGAGGCCAACTTCTGGTCCCCAGAACCTTGAAAGAATAAAATTCTGATCTTTTTAAGCTACTGGTTGTGGTACTTTGTTGCACCGCTAGAAGATGAAGGCACTGCCCAAGGAGTCCCTTTCTTGATGATGGAAAATTCATACTCTGCAAGCTCTTAGACTGACCATTGGGCAATCGCCAGATCAGTTAGGCATGAAAATACCACCAGGCTAGCTCAGATCATGGGAAACTGTGAAAAGCAGCTTTACCTTTGAATCAGGAAAGTTCTTTAAGCAAAACTAGCTTGGGTACGAGTTAGAGTAACTAAGTCCTTCTTTTGGTAACAGCGTTCCTATGTCCTTGTGGGGACTCCTCTCTCCTTCTTGCATGCAGTTTTGGTGGGGCCGCCAAGGTTCCTCGACATCCCCTAACCAAGAAGCTGCCCTATGACCCAACCTTTGCTGCTTTGACTCTTTTCTGGGATTTTGTGCCAGGCACAGTGATATCAGAAGGGAGAGCGGCATGTCATCCATCCAGCTGCTGAGCTCCGAAAGGGTTGTCCACCAGGGCCTGCTGCCTGGACGCTGGGAGCTAGCCAAGGCTGCTTCTGCCACGCCACCCCTGAAAGGCTTCCCCTTCTGCTTGAGTTGGCCAGATGCAATTTGTATTGCCCACAACCAAAACTATAATGAAGACACCTGCCTGCGCCCAATACCACCTAAACACCACTCTCAAAAGGGAGAGGGAGAATAGAAGGGAGCTCCTAGGAGAGTCTGATGAAATGCCATAATTGCACACATACACATACACACAGCTGTATCTGTTGCAAAAGTGCTGCTAAAAATATAGCCATGTTTTCTTTTTTTTTTTTTGAGTTGGAGTCTCACTCTGTCACCCAGACTGGAGTGCAGTGGCCGTTCCCGGCCACCGCAGACTCAACCTGCTGGGCTCCGGCGATCCTTCCGCCTCAGTCTTCCAAGTAGCTGGAACTACAGGCGCGCGCTGCCACGCCCGGCTCATTTTGATTTATTGTAGAGATGAGATCTCACCGAGTTGCCCAGGCGGGTCTCGAACCCGCGGGCTCAGGCAATCCACTCACCTCAGCCTCCTAGAGGCGCGGGATTACAGGCTGAGCCACCGAGACCAGCTAGCCATGTTTTCGATGTGCTTTATATTTAGATTTTTTTTTTTTTTTTTGAGTCAGAGTCTCACTCTGTTGCCCAGGCTAGAGTGCAGTGGAATGCTCACGGCCATCCCAGGGTTGACATGCTGGGCTCAGACAATCCTTCCACCTCAGCCTTCCAAGTAGCTGGAACTACAGGCATGTACTACCACACTCGGCTAATTTTTTGGTTTATTGTAGAGACGAGGTCTCATCAAGTTGCCCAGGCTAGTCACAAACCTCTGGGCTCAGGCAATCCTCTTGCTTTGGCCTCCCAAAGTGCTAGGATTACAGGCTTGAATCACTGCACCTGGCCTATATGTAGATTTTTTTTTCTTTTTTTGAGTTGGAATCTCACTCTGTCACCCAGATTAGAGTGCAGTGTCACACTCCCAGCCACCGCAGCCTTGACCTACTGGGCTCTGATGATTCTTCCGCCTCAGCCTTCCAAATAGCCGGAACTACAGGTGCATGCTACCATGCCCGGCTAATTTTTTAATTTATTATAGAGACGAGGTATCACCAAGTTACCTGGGCAGGTCTCAAACCCGTAGGCTCAGGCAATCCACTCACCTCAGCCTCCCAAAGTGCTGGGATTACAGGCTGAGCCATCAAGCTCAGTCAATGTAGATTTTTAATATAAATTTATTTCAGAAATCAACATGTGCTGATAAAAGTTTAGAGTTAAATACATGCTGGATAAAAGTTCTCACATCTGAACAATTGTCTCTTTTTTTGTACCAGATGAAGCACATGATAAAACTTTCTATGTTTTCTTTCTACCTATATGTGCCTTTTGGTTCAGAGTTAAAGCTACTAAGCTTGGGCAATGTAGCAAGAACCCATCTCTACAAAAAAATAAAAGTAATAAAATTAGCAGGGTGTGGCGGCACATGCCTATAGTTTCAACTACTCATGCCGAGATGGGAGAATTCTCTGAGCTCAGGCTGCAGTGAGCTATGATCACATCACTGCACTCCAGCCTGGGCAACAGAATAAGACCCTGTCTCAAAATAAACAAACAAACCCTACTACTCAATCATAGTGCCTATATTAATATACCACTGGAAATACATTTTCCCCTCCACTTTTTCAATGTTTCTGATCTTTGACTTTCATTTCAAACATTTGTTATAAGACCCTTAACATCCCTTGTGTAAATAGATGAGATGTAAATTATAAATAGACACACACACACACACACACACACAGAGAGAGAGAGAGAGAGAGAGAGAGAGAGAGAGAGAGAGACCAAGTGATCGCCATAAATGTTATCAAGTGAGATCTATAAGAGATCTAGATTCAGTTTCCAGAAGTATTCATTTATTCCATGGACATATTTGAATTGGGATTGGGAAGAACACGGGTCACCAAATAGAACACATCCTACTCTGTCTTTCTAGATGTTGCTAACATTTTCATGTTACCCCCAAATGCTGACACCATTACCTGTCTTAGACCCCTGAACTGCGTCCTGCCAAGTTTTCAGTGGCATTCACGAAATAAGCCAGACACATTCCTGAGTTGACAGTCAGAGATCCCAGGGGCAAAAGGCCACGCCACACCCTCGCCTCGCAGCAGAAACTCGTGAAAGGCACAGGCCACACTGACCTCTTTTTGTTTTGTTTTCATATTGTTTAACTGATTCGATGTGCTCACCTGAAAGAGCTGACCAGTCAGGAAGGTATTTCATTGGGTGCCCGTTTGGCCAGAGAAAAATGATCTTTGTTTTCCAACCCCTTCTCCTATCCCCAGGGCCTGCAAATAACACCAACACCAACTTCTCTCAAATCTGAGGCGGTATTGTGCAAACTTGAATAAGTCAGTTACTCTTTCTTTGCCTTGGGGAGGAGAGGAAAAAAACAAAACAAAACAAAACACAGACAGGACTCCTAGCATAAACCAGACCATGGAACTGAAAAGATTAATATTTTCCATGGTCAGATGAAAGATGGTATGTAAATGCAAAATGGCTCACTATACATTATTAAATTCCTATTACACTTGGATTAGTTATAGGGTGACATTTTGACTGTTTCCTCTGTGTAATTCGCATAACTCCACCTGTCTGACATTTCCTTCCTCTCTTGGGCCCATATAGAACAGGTTCCACTTTGTGGGAGAGAGGCCACCCTGCAGAATTTTAAAAACACATGCCAGGGAAGGCTGTTGCTCAGGCACAAGCGGGAACTTTCAAACACTCACAGATAGCAAGAGGTTAATCGCCCCCAGGAGTTGATCATTCAAGAACTACCCACAGCAGAACAGAGAGAGTTCTTTATAAAAAAGAAAAAGAATTCCAAATCCTTTCACCTCCTTATAGCCCTCAGGGACAAAAACTCATTGAATAACCAAATAGACACGTCCCTCCTGATCTGAGTGGGCACTCAGAGAAAAATCACGAAGATTAAAAGCTTAGCACCCATTGTCTGGAAAAAATTCTGAGCGGAAAGTGTACCGGTAAGGGGAGAGAAGATGCTAAGAAGATAGGTTTATTTTAAAAAGAAGAAGAAAGAAAGAAGAAAAGAAAGAGACAGTGACCTCACGCGAACAGAACCTTGACTGCACTGAGGCCAAGGACAGATAGAACATTTAGGAGGTGCTCGGCCCCATCCCACCCTTGCGTCCTTGGATCACAGCCAGAGGTTCAGACAGCGTGCATTTGAGATCTAGCAAGTTCTAGCACTTTCCTTGCTATAAAATAACTAGCTTAGGCCTGGGTTCACTCAGATGCAAATGCTTCTGTCTTGGTTAGATCTACGGGGCATTATTACCTGCCAGAAGTCCCTAATGTGGCAAGGGAGAAGGAACCTGCCGTCTAATCTGGTGCTGTGGTCTTGTGGTATCATGAAAGAGTGGTGTTAGAGCATAGCCCTGAACCACAGTTGTTAATTACTCTGCCGCTTGAAGTCAGTGCTTTTCACTTTCTCCTACAGTACCCCACATGGCAGAGAGAAACGAAATCATACCCCAGGTCCTACCAGCAAGGGTCCTAGTATTCTGCACATGAACCCCAACCTCCTTCCCACCCATCTCCAAGCCCAAACCTTCCCTAAAGCCTGAGGTTGAGCTTAAAAATTCATGCAAAAATTGTATCCTACAACTTTATAACACATCAGTATTTTACTATATAAACATTTCAAATAACTAAACCACAGAGTAAACTTATAGTCCATGAAGAGGTACCAAGTTTACCCCAGGGTTTAATATACTTCTCTGGGTCACCAACCAAAGGAAAACCATGTACCTTAGTTTGAGTATGGTCTTAAACATCACTTTTCTTGAAAAAGCAAAGATCTCACGATCGGTCTATAGACACATCTGCTCTATTTTTTAGGCTGTCATCTAAAAAAGGTTTTTGACAGGTAAGCAACACTCCTATCCTTCAGTGCAAAAGTCAAAGCTTCTTCTATGGAAGAGTGCCTGGCTCTCCTTCCTCAACTTTCTCTCTGGGGAAACTGGAGAAAACATGACCTGCTCATGTTTAATCTCCGAATCTTAAAATGGCCTCCAAAGTTCTGCATGATCGGGCCTCTCCCCAACCCTCCAATGTCATCACACACTGCCATCTTCTTCTCGGTCACTGAGATCTAGCTGTGGTTCCAATGGACCCTCATCCTAAAAGTAGTGTCTGCCTTGCTGCAAATTCTCCTACTTCAGTAAGAAGCAAATGGTTCCACTCTTAGTACATGTGGGTCTGAGGCTCTCTTCTAATAATTTGGCTAGGACCTCAGCTCACCTACTACTTGCTCTCTCGGGGCCTTCCTGCCATCCTCACGCTACTGGAAACTACAATTGTCCTCCCCAATATACATTCCCCCCATTCCCCTCCTTTACAGCAGCTGTCATGCCAGTCTTGTGCAATCGATACCACCCTAGCTCCAAGATCGAAACTGATCAGGGCAATCCTGATCCTTTTTCTACAGTTCCGGGCTGGGCATGTGACTTCAGATTATCTAATCAGGTAAAAGCTGAGGACTTTTGTTCAGTGGTTGGAGAAGAAACAACCCGTGCTCTCTTCCTTTTTACGCACATAGACAGGAAATCAGGTATCCCGTGGGTTCTTAGTGGACACTCTGTAACCAGAATAGGAGCCTGTCTTAGGACGACACTGATGTGCTGACATGTGGAGCAGAGACAGCAGACGAAACCTGGGTCCGAACCCGGGTCCTCGGTTACATCCCTGAGTTGCTTAATTGAAACAATGTTAAGACCTGCTCTCTAAAATCTTTATTCCCAAGAGCCAATACACATCCTCATTAAGGCAGTTTTATTTGTGATACAATAAAAGATAAGTTTCCTGCCCTTGTGGAGCTTACAGTCCAGTCAGGAAGAGAGAAAAGTACATAACAGAATAAATGCTACACTGGAGGAAATATCGGGTACTAGGAGGTGTGGAACTGGCCCACCCAATCCAAACCTAGAATCCAAACGTGGAGAAATTGACTAAGATTTGACAAATGAATAAGCATTAGGCGGGCAGGGGAAGAAAAAGAAGAGGGAGGGAACAGAGTTCTACACAGACAGAACAATGCATGGCAAAGATTTGAATGAGAGAGAGAGCATGGTTCATTGCAACTAAAAACAGCTCCATGATTTAGTCCTGTCTTAAAAAGCAACCACTGAAAGCTTGGTTACCCTGAATCCTGCCAGTCATGATTTCTTTTAAATTAACTCCAGCCTGATGGCCAGACCCTTATGCTATCTTCAGCCAAAGGTGTCCCGCTGAGCAGTGCAAGCCGAGGCAGCAGGTACTGACCTACCGGGAACCAGACACACATACTCTCAGTACCAACCTAAGAACTTCCACAATCCACCTGCTCCCCATCCTCTCGACCAGCCAGAATTTGCAAGTCAAGATACCAAGTCAGAGAACGCTGGTGGTATCCAGTGATCATCTTTCCTCATCATTTGTGTGTTCCATATATGCAAATTCACCTCTCCGTGACCCTAAAATCAATACTCATGGCTTCTTCAAGATTATTCTCAAACATGCACAGACTGGTGAAAAATTTGAGTTCACCAATGCACATTCCTAGCTGAGGTCAAGCAAGGCAACTCCCCCTTCTTCTTTTGACTTTCATATTGTAATCAACTGCCCCTTTTTGCAGTCTATTCAGGACCATGTTTTTTGCATTCGTGTGCTTTCTTGGTGAATTCATTGTTTAAGACGGCCCCAAAGAACAGTACTGATGTGTTGTCTAATATTTCTAAGTGCAAGAAGGCTGTGATGTACTTTCTGGAGCATATAACGTGTGTGGGATAAGTTTCATGCAGGCAGAATTACAGTGCCGTTGACTGTGAGTTCATTGTTCATGAACCAGCAAAACATTTGAATAGGTGTCTTTAAAATAGAAACATTCATAAAATAAAGTTGTGTGCTGATCGTTGACAAAAATGCTATGGCCAGTGGCTCTCAGTAACTGAACCCTGTATTTTCCCCAGAAGCAGTGGCTCAGTGTTTGCCAATTCTGTGCTCACAGCCACGATATAGAGTATGATTCCTGTGTATAGGTTTCTAGAGTTGCAAGGACTAGGAGCTGTCTCCCTAGCTCCAGCAAAGGTATGTTCCTAGATGAGTTAGTATAAGTGCACCAATCTAGCAAACAGACACCCAAATTCATAGCAGTTCAAGCACAATGGATATTTATTCCTTGTTCTTTATATCAGTTTTGAGCAGGTGAATGAGCTAGCCCAGGGGCCCTCCTCCACTCAGCTCCGCAGGGATCCAGGCTGGATGGACACTGCCATTACAACATGTGGATCACAAGGGTACCCTGGGCATGATCCACATGTGAAGGAGTGCAGCTGAGATGTTTTTTGTTTTTGTTTTTGTTTTTGAGTTGGAGTCTTACTCTGTCACCCAGGCTGGAGTGCAGTGGCATGCTCACAGCATCCACTTGCTGGGCTCAGGTGATCCTTCTGTCTCAGCCCTCCAAGTAGCCAGAACTACAGGTGTGTGCTGCCATGCCCAGCTAATTTTTTAATTTATTGTAGAGATGAGGTCTCACCAAGTTGCCCAGGCTGGTTTCGAACCCGTGGGTTCAGGCAATCCTCTCATCTCAGCCTTCCAAAGTGCTGGGATTACAGGCTTGAGCCACCCTGCCCAGCCAACTGAGATGTTTTGATGGGCCAGGCCTGGGTTTAGCACCCATCACTCCTACTCTCATTCCATTGGCTACAATTCAGTCATATGTCCGTGCCTAGCTGCAAGGGAGTATGGGGAATGTCTTCTGTCTGTATCACCAGGAAGAAGAGAGCAAGGGTGATTTGGCTGCTAGCAGGCTCTGCCACAGTTTGTTTTAAGGACTCCCATGGCTTCAGGTTCAGACCAAGATCCAGACTGCCCCAGGAAGGTCAGTCATTCACTCCCTCTCCTTCAGTTCTTCTTGAACTATTTGTTCAAAGTTGTTTTTTTTTTGTAGTTTTGTTTTGTTTTGAGGCAAACCAAGATCTGTGTGGGCGTAGGGAGGAAGAGAGTTGTACCTTGACCTGTGGGAATCCTGTCCAAACCCTTGTTGTAGTTCTTAAGCCATGAAGATTCCCAAATCTCGTCTAGGGTTGCCTCAAAGTGCAGAATTTTCCTCATTCTCATTTGACACAGAGCATTTGGATGCAACACAGCTCAAAGGTTAAGGGAGGGGCGACAGGACCCCAGGAGGAGGTACCTCTGGGACCAGGAATCACTCAGAGGAAGCACAACAGGATCAGCAAGTCCAAGCCTCAGAGAAAGGACACCTGACTCCAGGCAGGGAGTGCCAGGACCTCACAGCTCCTGTGAGGCAAGTGGTGAGGCTACACCCAGCCAGGCAAGGCCTTGAGCCACATCTGACTCAGCTGCCTGGGCCTCTCCCCACACTGAGGTCAACTGTGAGGAACTTGCGGTGTGAGAGGGAACCTTGGTAAGAGTGGCCCGAGCAAGAGCAGAGAATGGGGGGAACCTCATCTCCAGCCCTCACCCTAAGGAGGAGGAAGTCTTTCTTTGTGCCTTGCAAGTATTTATAAGAGTTCGCGCCAGGTGTGATGGCTCACACCTATCAACCCAGCACTTTGGGAGGCAGAGGTGAGAGAATTACCTAAGTTCAGGGGTTTGAGACCAGCCTGAGCAACATAGCAAGACCTCGTCTCTACAATAAATAAAAAAATCAGCCAGGTTTGTTGGTGCGTGCCTGTAGTTCTAGCTACTTGGAAGGCTGAGACAGAAGGATCGCCTGAGCCCAGCAGGTCAAGGGTGCAGTAGCTGTGAGCATGCCTGGGCAACAGAGTGACACTCCAACTCAAAAAAAAAAGAGTTCATGTAGCCCATGAGGCATCCTTGCCATAAAGGAAGGCAATAATGCCCACACATACTCCAGCTAAAGTAAAAGGGGACACAGACAGGTGATATCCCACAAAAAGGAGTTATAGGCTTTGTCCTCCTCATTGTGTATCTCTCCTGGGTGCCAAAAGAAAAACTCCTGTTCTATAAACCTGCAGCTTCATGGAGTCTGAAAATAATCCCTGCAAGAAAGAATAATAATAACAGTAGAAGTGGTAGACACTATGATTAACATTTGATGTATGTTGTTGTATTAAGTTCTCACAATGACTGTGAGGTAGGTATTCTAACCCATCCTACTAACAAGGAAACAGGATTCAGAGGAGTTAAGTCACTTGGCCATGTTCACACAGCTAGAAGAGGTTGAGTCAGAACATACTCTCTGACCTCAAAGTTTGTATTCTTAACCTCTAAGCTTTGTGGCTGACAGCGTTGGTCTTGCTGGGTGGGGCATAGGAAGCTCTAGCTGCCTATTTTCTGGCCCCTGCAGCCTTTCTTCTCCACAGCTGGGGCCTGTCTCCCTTTCTGGAACCACCCCAATGCTGACAAACCGACAGAATGACCCATCACCTCCCCATGTTCCCTGGACTCTGCCCTGTCTGTCCAGACAGCTCTGCCCTTCCCCCCACCCCTACCTCCCACTGAATCCCATCCCAATGTGCATGTTAGGTGCCAGGTGCTTGGCGTCTCCCTGAGCCCCATCATTGAAAGGGGGTGTCTCTAGGATGCTAAAGGGAGCCCAGGTGGCAGACCTCCCATATATGCACTCTCTCCTTGCTCACTTCACTTCAGGTAGCTCTTGAAGAGACTTGGGACTATAACCACATCGTGGGGCCAGTGGCTTCCCCTCACCTCCCCACTGGAGTTCAAAAGGTAGTGAGCTCCACCAACCACAGAAGTTCATTACTAGCCCAGTATCAGGCTGGGGTGTGGCCTACACTTTGCCCTGGCAGGCTGCCATTAGTGGCTTCTTGGGCAACTCAGACATGCAGCCTTGACCTTCACTTGTGCAAACAGCCCACATGACACAACTGAGCCCTAGACAGGCGGAAAGGACCTGGGGTTTCTCTTGACCCTGCCACTACCTTCCAGTTGTTTGACCTGACACAACATCCCTCCCTTCCCTGAACCCACATTTTTCTCCTCTTTTACTGTGGGGGAGGGATAGTCCTTAGGGGTCTGCCAGTTTTAAAATTTTCTAGAAAAAAGGTAGACTATGTTAAACGATGGGTCCTTCAATGAGTTTCTGTGGGCAGTGCGACTGGTGGTTGGCAATTGTTTCTAGGCCCATTCTCCCCTGGGACAGTCACCATGTCTGGTTCACAACAATCCTTTTCGTTTCTTTTTTTTTCCTGAAAACAAATCCTATGGATTAGTATGGGAAGGAACTAATGAAAATCTCCTTGTGGAGGCTTATCAATTAGGATATTTCTTCTTTACATTCCTTTCTAGTTTGGGGGGGGGAGTTTTCTTGAGGGTGGAAAGTGGGGTGTTGCCAAGCCATCTCAAACTCTCCCCAACCAGTTCCTCCCAAGCTGTGGAGGCTCTGGCAGAGAAGGGCCAGCGGGTGCCACAGCTGTTTTCTCAGGAGCCCTGGGGCCTCTCCGGCTTCCCAGCTGGGCTGGATTGAGCAACAGCGTGGTTAAAAGATTTGCCAAAAATCACAGAGCTGGGGACGGCCCTCTCGGAGGTCAGGGATGTGAAAAGCAGGCCAAAGGACACAGAGTCCATCTGCAAGGCCAGAAGCATCTGAGGACCCAAGGAACGCACCGGGGGCTAAGCACTGGCAAGCTTGCTCTAAGCCTGTCTCTCCACGAGCCCATCACCACGCATCCCAGAGCCTTAGTTTCCTTATCTGGAAAACCAGCAGGTCGGGTTACCCGAAAGGGAGTAGATACTAAATGGATCTAAGGTCCCTCCAGTTTTGTAATTCTCCAACTACGTTATAACTTGCAGGTCTGCAAATGCCCCCATGTCTTTTCCCATTAGCATGGAGTGCTGGGGGCACATCCAGCTGACCCTCAAAAGCAGCACCCAGTCTGCCTCCCCTCCACCCACTCTTCCTCATGTGCCCCTTCTGCTCCCACACAGCCTGTGCCAAGGGAAATGGAATTCAGACCACTCTGACTTGTTGACCTCAAAGGCAACCCAAAAGCGGCCTTGCAAAGGGGATTTGATGCCTCCAAAGCTATGGTGAGCCTTCCAATGGGTGGCTGTTAAGACTCTCTTCTTCCTTGGGACCACAAAGCTTTATGTGACCAACATTTAAGCTCAAAAACTTTGTTTGCCTGGAGCAACCCCAGGAGTCTTAACCTTGGGGAACTACCTTCTCTCAGCCTTCACCAGACACCTCCCAGGGAGGGGGTGTGGGGTGAAAACATGTCACACCCACTGCCTGGTGACATTCTCATCTTCCCAGCAGGGAGAACCGGTCCCTGCCAGCGTCAAGAAGTCAAAACAAAGCTCCTTTTCCATGTGCTTTTTCTTCCTCAATGGCTTAGACTGTAAAGTCATCAGGAAGCATGGTCTAGTGCTCCAAGCTCCAGACAGACAGCTTGACCTCTGTCCTGGCGCCCTGGTCTGGCCTGGGCCAGACACCGCACCCCCAGGACTGTTTTCCCATCTGCAAAACAACTTGAGCCTCTCTAAGCCAGCACCACCTCTCACTGCAAAACACAGCCCCCTTCCTCCTCTGGTGGCAGTTGGACTTAGAAACTATCCCATCTTCAGGGAAAGAAATTCTTGTGGGGCAGGGAGCAGAGCACAGAGCAGAGAGGAAATGTTAAGTGCCTGCTTGGGCGTTGAGAGGGTCAGGATAGATGAAGATTTGGGGAACGTCTTTTCACTCTCCTGGACTTGAGGTGGAGGTTCTCAGCTCTGGGCTCAGTTTTTTTAGAGGAGTAGCAATGGGATTGGCAGATAAACAGAGAGGCCCACTGTGGATGGCTATTGGGTGTCTCCAGGATCAGTACACCCTCATCAGAGAGGTGCTTCTGTAAGCGTTCGGCCTCCCTTCTCACCCCCACCCGTTAAGTAAGCGGCTGTTTCCTGTTCCCATGCCCCGGCCCCTCCCGCTACTGGGTCACTTTGCCTACCTCAGACTGCAGGTGGACCTATCTAGGGAACTCAACTTCCCTCCATGCATCTCATCTGCTGCAACTTCCAAGACCTCTTTTTATATCTTCCTTTCACATAAAACACGGCCTGACCCAGCGCTGAAGGAAAACCTGGCTCCCTCCCCCACCTGAGCTGGTGTGACAAGGTTTTTGAAGCTCAGAATTGGCCTTTCCAGTGACCCCTCCTGCTAGGCCCCTATGAGGATTTTCGTCTGATCCTTAATCCGCCTCCTGCCACCCTGGCCAAACACACCAAATGAGGCCACCTGCTGTAGGCACACAATCCCGCTGGCTCTCATGCCATCAGATAAGGAAACGTCACGTGTCCCAGCATCGCTGACACCAGGTCTGAGGTTTCATGCTCAGGAGGAGGAAAGATTAATAGATGCCGAGGCAGAGCAGGCCAAGTGTATGAAGAGACAGATGTCCTTGCTTCCCAAAGTACCCACTGGACACAACTTCATCATTCTTGGGTAAGATCTGAGAGACAGGGTTTCATCTTGGCTGCACCTTAGAATCCAGACAGACTAAACAGAAATCTCTAAATGGGATCCAAGCATCTGCTGACTTTGAGAGCTGGATCTAAAATAATGCTCCAGTTTGCAGATGGAGAAAGAGGCCAAAAGAGGGGAAGTGACTTGCCCAAAGTTAAATGGTCATTTGGGACAGAGCCCCGAGCAGAACCGGAGTCTCCTAACTTTAAATCCATATTTCTTCCCACCCTAATTTCCCCCTGGTTGCTTCAGGAGACAGCATCTTAGCTCGGGTGCACATTAGAATTATCTGGGGAATCTTTTGAAATATGCAGTGGCAGGCTTCACCCTGAAATTCTGGTTTAATTGCTTCGGGCCTGAGTATAAATACTTTTTTTTTTAATTGGAGTCTCACTCTGTCGCCCAGACCGGAGTGCAGTGGCCGCTCCCGGCCACCGCAGCCTCGACCTGCTGGGCTCCGGCGATCCTTCCACCTCAGCCTTCCGAGTAGCCGGAATTACAGGCGCGCGCTACCACGCCTGGCTACTTTTTTGATTTATTGTAGAGATGAGGTCTCACCAAGTTGCCCAGGCAGGTCTCGAACCCACGGGCTCAGGCAATCCACTCACCTTGGCCTCCCAAGGCGCGGGATGACAGGCTGAGCCACCGAGCCCAGCTATAAATACTTTTTAAAGTTACTTGAGTGAGTCTGAGTCTAATGTGGAACCATAATTGAGAGAAGTACTGTTTTTAAAGACTAAACCCTATAGAGAGAGAGAGAGAAGGAAAAATAATATCATGGAGGGCAGAGAAAAGTATAATCTTCCTTGTAGGAGGAATCATTTTTCATCAAAATAAATGACATTTGAGCTAGATCTTGAAGGAGGTTTCAATACTCAGAAGTGGTAAAAAGAGAGAACAATTTGAGTAGTGTCCCATAGGAAGGGCTATGGCAGATGAAACAATTAAGAACTGGACAAAACAGGTAAATTGAGACCAGCATGTGGGAGGCCTTGAATGCCACACACAGGAGTGTGGTGGGAATCAGTAGGCCAGTGGCTTCAGGCTCTAGCACACATCAGGCTCGCCTGAAGGGCTTATTAAAACAGCCTGCCAAGTCCACCTCAGCCTCTGATTCAGGGTTCTGTGTGCATTTCCAACAAGTTCTCGAGTGATCATGACACTTCTGATCTTCAAGACACTTTAAGAACCAGGGTGCCAGGCACAGGGAAATCACAGAAAGTTTTGGATCTTGAATAACTTAAAGACAGAGCGAAAGAGAGAGAGAGAGAGAGAGAGAGAGATAGAGAGAGAGAGAGAGAAGCTTCAGTAAGGCAGGAACATTGATCTGGTGTGGAGGGAGAAAATCAGAAGTGTCTGAAGAGAGGGTGATCATGTGGGGAGGCAGGGGAGGGGCAGGGTCCAGAGCCGACACCCAGACGGAGGCAAGTTCTGAGGGCCTGAGAGACCCTGTGGGAGTAACTATGGGTGCGGTGATGGGAGCTGTTCTGTGTGGATTTTGGCTCCCACTGCGTTAGGGAAGGGGGAAGGAGGCCTGAGGAGGTCGGGGCGGTAGGACTGGGAGGGAGGCCAGTTTAGAACCTGGTTGGTGGATGCCTGCATGAACATGCTGACAGACTGGATTTAAAGAAAAATCAGGGCAGAGTCCAGGGCTAGTGTGTTTTGGAGACTGATGGGCCAAGGGGGCGCAATTCACTGAACTGAGCAGGCAGGAGGAGGGGCAGATGTGGGAGCTGTGCCGAGGGATTGCTGGAATAGTACCCGAACCCTGGTCTCACATGCCTAGCAGGAGCAAGGTCTAGGACTCAGGCCTGGAGCACGCCAAAATGAAGACTTGGCCCTGTTCTCTAATGGTTGCTGTTTCTGCCCTAAAACTTCCCTCCTGAGGGTGCTGGGTGGCAGGTATGAGGGTGACAGGTTGCTAACTCATCACATGGCACCTTGGGCCTGTGTCCCATCCAGGAGCAGGGGGACAGCAGAGCTGTGTCTCATAAGCCCAATCAGGGAGGCACAGGATTCAAGCATTTTTAGGCACTCATGCTAAAACTCACCGTGCTCCAAGTGCTTGGCTCCCATGTGTCTTTGCAGCCACAGGATGTGTCCCCAAAGCAGAGGTTCTCAGTCTGGGCCACGCATTAGAACCAACCCGGGGAGGTTTGAAAATGCCTGGTACCTGGGCTGCACCCCACACCAACTAAAACAGAATTCCGGGGAGGGACCAAAGCATCAGTATATTTTAGACCTCCAAGTACAACTAGGATTGAAAATTGCACCCTATAGGGTGTGTACAGCTTATTTATGAAAATGGCATTTCCTCCCTGAAGAAATGGTTTGAATGTGTCTCACTCCACCCTGCCCAGCCCCTCCCCACTCACCACCCTCCTCCCACACTAGTGAATTGGTCAAGAGATGGCCCTGGCCTTCTGACCCACAGGCCTGCCGGGCAGGTTGGTACAGGAGCTGTTTCCCATAGCTGGAGTTTATGGAACTGGAGGCCACGTCCTGGAAGGGAGAGGTGTGAATGCCTAGAGACCAAGTGGGACTTCATTCAAGGAGGTTGGACCAAAAAGGGGTGAGAGGGTGAGCATGGGTGGGGAGGGACAGGGCAGGGTTCAGAGCCAACACCAAGTGGGAGGTTCTGAGGACCTCGAGATCCTGTGGGAGGCACAATGGGTGTGGGTGGTGGGAGCTGTTCTTGGTGGATTTTGGCAACACCAGGCAACTCCCCACAGCTGCTCTCCAGGCATCCTGGGCATGTGGGGAAGCCTGAAGCAGACAGAGTGCCACAGGCCTCATCCTGGGTCCACCCCCATGACTCAGACGCAGCTGCAAAGGACAAACAGAGCAAAGGGCTGGGGAACCGAGAAGGTGAGGGAACTCATGGGGGCTGGGGGTGTGGGGCATTAACTTCAGAGGCGTGCCAGGATTTGGGGGGCCTGGAGCTTGCACAACTTAGAGGGCTGCCTTTGGGTAGAAGAATACAAAATGACAAACACCGTGAGGTACTGGGCCTTGGAAGCCACCTGGCAAGTGAGGGACCCTGACGTGAATCCATTGTGACCAATGGGCTAAGATTCTGCGGTAAGACTTATTTCTAAATCTTGACATCCTTTCTGGTGTTGTGCCTTATATGGGACACCCTGTCAGACCAGGGAGGCCAGACATCTGTTTTATTTCTAGGGAAACAAAGGAGTAGAGTGGTATCCGTGTTCAGTCACCACAATGTGTTCGTGGCCATGCCACAAATGAGGCCCTCAGTGCAACCCTGCCCACCATTCACTCCCTCCGTAGAGTTGTGTCAGGACCTGCTATGTGTCAGGGTCAGGCCAGGCTGTGGTCTCAAGCACCACAGGGACTCAGATGTGACCCAGCTCTCAGAAATGACAAGATCTCTGCCTTCCAGGAGCACCAGCTCTGGTGAGGAGGCCGTTACCTAGACAGGCAATCTCATTGTGAGAAGTCCAGGTACGAGGTGTGCAGGCATCTGTGAAGGCAGGAGAGGGAGGGAGGTACTTGCCTCAGGCACTTGGAGCGGGCTTCTCAGAAGCAGCAACCAGAAAAGGGAGCCAGAATCTGCCTAAATTCACCAGATCAGGGAAAGTTGATCTTGCAGCACCTACTATGTACCAGGCCTCGGTCTCAGCATTATATAACAGGGGTGCCATAAAAATGTAGACACATTTTAAGAGATGCTCACCATAATCTGAAGTGTCTGGATGCTGATGGTAACCACTTTGAGCACTTGTCATTGCAGAAGTCAAATGTGACTTGCATTCGTCTTATTGAGTATCACGATTTGAATACATTTTTTAAAAAGTGTGTTTCCGGCCATTGCCTTGCTAGACTCTGGTGTAGCCAAGTGCTGTCTGAACTACGGCTGTCACCATGCTTCCTGGCTTTGGCCCCTTTCCCCACCTTGGGGAGGTGAATCTTCTCGCTCCCTTCTCTTTCTCTCTCTAATTTACTTTCAAATAAACTGCATTTTTAAATCTAAAATAATGTGTTTCCTTTTTTTTTTTTGGCACCCTCTGTATATGAAGTCAATGAGTCTGTGCAACAACCCCGCAAAATAGGTCTGATTATTATCTCCAATTTATAAATACGGAAGTTGAGGCACAGTAAAGTTAAGGCACATATTCTCAATCTCAGTCACTTAAGTGGTGGGTTTGAGTTTTAAATACAGGTAGTCTGGCTCTAAAGCCCCCATAGGCACAAAGCTATGAAGAAACATCTTGGAGCATCTTGGGAACTGCCAGAAATTCAATGTCTCACACACAGGAAGCACAAGGCTGGCAAGGAATAGGCCAAAAGGGCAGGAAGGATCCTGAAGGGCCTAGATCAACTAAAGAAGTTTGGGTAAGGAGCTCCCCATAAGAGGCAGGGGCTACTGAAGGTTTTTAAGCAAAAGAGTACAGAGTGATCAGATAGATCTAAGCTTTAGAGAGGTTACGTTGTAGAAAAAATGATTATAGGCTGGGAATGGTGGCTCATACTTGTAAGCTCAGCACGGGAGTTCAAGGCTAACCTGGGCAGCGCAGAGATACCTTGTCTCTATAAAAAAAAAATCAAAAAATAGCCGGGCATGGTGGCACCTATAGTCTCAGCTATTTGGGAGGCTGAGGCAGAAGGATTGCCTGAGCCCAGGAGAATGAGGCTGTGGTGAGCAGGGATTGTGACGCTGCACTCTATCCTGGGCACCAGAAGAAGAACCCAAGTCGAAAGGAAGGGAGGGAGGGAGGGAGAAAAAAGGAAAGGAAAGGAAAAAAAGAAAAGAAAAGAAAGAAGAAAAATGTAATTATAGAAAACGAATTGGAGGCCATCAGATGAAAGCAGAAGTACCTTCAAGATGCTATTGCAGAGTCCTGGCAAGTGCTAAGACGACATCAGTTGGGGTCAAGGGACTGGCTAGAGGCTCTTCTAGCTTCAAAGACCAGTTTTACCACCCTGGGGGTAGGATGGACGAGAGGAGGTACCAGCTTTATTTATCCCCTGAAAGTGTTCTGAACATGGATCCTGGAGACCTGAGTTAAGTGACTTTAACTTTTCTGAGTCACAATGTCAGAAAGTAGACATAATAATTCTTGCTCTATTTGACTCATTCAGCTTTGTGAAATTCAAACAATATAATGTATGTAAAAATGACCTACAAATATTGACAATATAGTGAGAAACTTCAAATATCTGCATAACTGACTGGTAGCCTGAAAACCAAGAGGTTTTCAGGACTCAAGTGGTGGTATCCTTTGCCTTGGCAATAAGCCTCACAGCTCATGCACATCCCTTCTTCCCACCTCCATGTGATCCATCCAAATTCTCCCCCTTTGTCAAACCATAGTTCAAACGCCACCTCCTCCTCCAGGAAGGCCCTCCAAGCCCCTAGCTGGAAATAACCTCTGAAGGCATGCTACTTTCACTCTTCTCAGATCTCGCCTCATTCCATCTTTGTTTTAGTTGCAGTTTATCGTATTCCCTCCTGGTGGCCCACCGAAGCCTGGTACCCTTTCTTTTTTTTGAGTTGGAGTCTCACTCTATCACCCAGGCTGGAGTGCAGTGGCATGCTACAGCCACCGCAGGCTTGACCTGCTGGACTTAGGCGAACCTCCCGCCTCAACCTTCCAAGTAGCTGGAACTACAGGCACACGCCACCACACCTGGCTAATTTTTGGTTTACTGTAAAGATGAGGTCTCGCCAAGTTGCCCAGACTGGTCTGGAACCCGCAGACTCAGGCAGTCCTCTTGCCTCTGTCTCCCAAAGTGCTGGTATTATAGACATGAGCCATGGCGCCCAACCATGATGCCCTTCTTATTCCTCTTTGCCTCTTTCATCATGCTTAACCTATACTCCAGCACAAAAGACACCCAGTCACTTTGTTGAAAGGTTGAGATATAAGGCAAATGAATGAATAGGCTTTGGATTCACAGAGGAGTCTAGGAAGACAGCAGCCTATAGCCAGTGAAAGGGCCAAGAGCGTTCCACATGATGGCATGGGACAGTCAGAGGCACGACGGCTTCCACCAGCCTTCCAAAGTCTACTCTCCTTTAGAGACAAACATGGAAATAATAATAGAAAAGGTAACTGGTCTCCACTAACAGTTATTGAGTATTCTGGTACAATTTGCTAAGTGTCTCATTTAAGCCTCATAACACATTTATAAGGTGGTGACATTTTTATACAGAACCTAGCACAGTGTATAGGACAGAGATGTTCCTAGTAGATTTACAAAGAGAACTGTAGATAAGGAAACTTATCTATAGGCACAGGAAGGTTAAGTGACCTGCCTAAGATCACACAGTTAATAACTGGCAGAGTTGAGATTCAAATTCCTCTGGCTTAACTACTAAACTTCATATAGTTTCTCATAAAAGAAAAGATGGCGGGTTATGGGAGGTGAGAGGGAATAGTAAGCATGGTGAGCAAGGTTTTTTTACTCTGCAGTGAGAGGCTGGAGTCTGAAAATCCACAGGAGACCCCGGATTCAGTGCTCCTGCTTGGCGAGCCTTCCTGATCCTGAAGAGTCAAATACACAGGTCCCTTCTCAGGATAGGGGAAATGGATAAGCCTCTGAGACCAGCAGAGTCCTTCACATGAGGAACTTTGTGAGCTTAAGACCTTTCTAAACACTTCATTATCAACATTTCTCCCTCAAGGACTGAACAACCAACTACATTACAAGTGTCCCACCCGACAGAAACCCTGTTTATTAAAAATGGCAGTGTGGACTTGGGGTGTTCTAGGCTATGTCCTCCTCTTCTTTAGCTCAGTCAGTTGAGAGAAGATGGGATGCAAGACAGAGATGGTGTGGATGTGTAGGAGAAAACCTACAGCCTTTGCCTGGGAGACGAGGGGAAGACAGATCCCGTCTGGCTGATCCCAGACTCCTCTACAGACCCTGCTGACGGTTGATAAATGCTTCCTGTGAAAATGTTTACCCAGGAGGAAATCCATCATGCTTCCCCTTCAGACCGTGAGGGTGGGAAGAGGACCTGCATTGCTCCCATAAATTCCAGCGACTATTTGGGCTCACCACCTCACCTCCCTGGGTGCCCCGGAGATGTGAGACAAAGGTGTCAGACACAGCAAAAGCTGGGACGGATGCAGGGGTGCAGCCAGGAGGTCATGTTTGTAGGAGCATATCCATGTTTATTTGTCACTTTCACCTCCGATTTTTTCTTCCATTGCTTTTAAATTAAGTTGCCACCTGTTCTTGTTTTATCCAGGAATTTCTAAAGGATCCATTGGGGGGCTAGCCCCTTTTCATCCTCCCGTCCCCCTTACTGAACACGGGGCGCTAACATGGTGGGTGGATCTATCAGACTGTCATGGTAGATCTTAAATCTTAGAAGTAGAGGTGTCCACGGGCCTGGAAAAGACATCTGTTTCCCCAATAACCAGGGCCTCTAGCTTCCAGTGTTCACTGTACTGTGGTCTTCTCTAAAGAGATGGCTGAATGTTTTAGTGTGATTTCAGGACCCAGAGCAGTCAGTTCAGTGCCAGTGTCAGCACTTGGGCAGTCTGCAACCTTGAGCAGAGCCTAGAACTCTCAGCAAGGCTTTCTCACCTATGGTACGAACTGCAGTGGTTTCCTGTGAGGGCCAAGTGAGGGAATCCATGTACACGTGTTTTGAAACAGTAAAATAACACACGGTTGATGGTTTTATTTAAGCCAAGGAACTTGACCAAGTTCCCCATCTATAAAATGGGCATTCAGTAATAACCTCAGCATCTTGCTTTTCTGAATGTCAGAAAGACAGAAGAGACAATATTTGTAAAGGTGTCTAAGATTTTGGATCAATTTTCCATTTCACCAACATCCAAACAATCAGAAAATGAAACACACCCCAAAACTTGTTTTAGTTCTAAACAATGACTACCATGACCAACATCAGTACCCTGAGGCAAAGTACCAAATATTAAATTATTCATTAAATATCACATTCTCATTCTCTAAAAGTTCTCTTTTTTAAAAAAAAATTTAGTTTAAATTCAGGGGGTACACATACTAAACATTCTTGATACATATTTCTAGTTTAGCCTGCATCTCTCTTTATGTTTGTTTTGTTTTTTGTTTGTTTGTTTCTTTGAGTTGAAGTCTCACTCTGTCGCCCAGACTGGAGTGCAGTCAGTGGCATGCTCCCAGCCACCGCAGCCTCGACCTGCTGATCTCCGGCAATCCTTCCACCTCAGCCTTCCAAGTAGCTGTAACTACAGGTACGCGCTACCATGCCCGGCTAATTTTTGATTTATTGTAGAGATGAGGTCTCACCAAGTTGCCCAGGCGGGTCTCGAACCCGCGGGCTCAGGCAATCCACTCACCTCAGCCTCCCAAAGCACGGGATTACAGGCTGAGCCACCGAGCCTGGCTGCATCTCTCTTTAAAGCAACCCAATTCTCAGTAGTAGTTCCATGAAGTATAACTCTCAGAACACGTGTATCAGAAACAACACAGCAGTTTCTTTTTTAAAAATCCAGTTTTTGGTTTTTTTTTTGAGTTGGGTCTCACTCTGTCACCCAGGCTAGAGTACAGTGGCGTGATCACAGCTCTCCGCAGCCTCATTCAACCTCCTGGGCTCAGGTAATCCTCCCTCCTCAGATTCCCAAGTAGGTGGGACCACAGTCGTGTGCCTCTGCACTCGGCTAATGTTTTGATTTTTTGCGGAGATGAGGTCTTACTATGTTGCTCAGTCTGGCTAGAACTCCTGGGCTCAAGCAATCCTCCCATCTTGGCCTCCCAAAGCTTGAGCCACTGTGCCCAGCCAAAACTCTGGATTCTTGCAATGTACTGAATCAGAAACCCTGGGGTGTGGGGCCCAGGAAATTTCATTTTAACAAGCTCTTTAGGTGACTTTTTTGCACACTAAAGTTTGAAAGCCACTAATCTGGAACCTCACCATGTGCTGCAGAAGAGTCACAGTGATCTTTTCTCTGTAATACATCGGGGTATGAACTAGGGTGATTAACCTTCCGTTTTCCCCAGGACATTCCTGGTTTTAGCACTGAAAGTCCTGCCTCCCAGGAAAGCCCTGAGTCGCTGGCAGCAGAGACAGTTGGTCATCTTACTGTGTGCTTGAATGATCTCATCCTCTCAGTGAGTGTCCAGCTAGACGGGAACCCAGACCTCCTGACTCCCCACCCAAGCTCTGAAACTCAAGCACCCACATCTGCTTCCCCAAGAATTCAGATACCTCGGAGCACTTATGACATGGGGAAATCATCTCCATGAGGCTAAGCACTTTGGTGACCTTCTGATCACAATGTATTAACCACATAGGAGAATACAGAGAGAAAGTCAGTAATATCAAGTTTATCAGTACTGATTTCTAAATGACCATATGCAAAAATTTCCTTTACTGAGCAATGGTGCTGGAGAAGAAAAAAAATAATTTGGGACACAGACACTATGATCTATAGTTAAATTAGGAAAAAGTTAGTAGCAAGTGCATTCATTATTAGGACCACTGGAGAAGACAACCTGGGTTAAATTCTGACTTTCACTTAATAGCTGTGTGACCTTGGACAAGTGGCCTAATATCTCTCTGTACCTCAGTGTCCTCCTCTATAAAATGGAAATGATGGCAGAATACACCTCATGGAGTTATAATTAATATGTGTAAAACATTAAAGAATGGCTGCAGTAAATGGTGTTAGCTATTAGCCATCGCCCCATACCTGCACATTGCATGGCCGGCCCTAATATCTAAATATTAAGTACCACGTAAACCAAGCAGAGGGTAGCAGGAGAGTCCTTTGTTCCCCAATAACTGGGGAATGTAAAGGGGAGAATGGAAAAGTGTTTTTGACAGAATCTACTCTTTTTTCTTCTTCGCTTTGAGAGTCATTGTAGCCTCAAGCATTATTGCCACCTTCATCCTCATTATCTGGGCTGCTAAAATTAAGAGGAACGATCAACCAGGTCATTAATTTCCCCTCCCATTAGTACAGTACTTTATAGATATCAGTTCACTTTCAGTATGTCAGCTCACCACAACTGTATGAAACCACTTCCTAGTACAGACCAAGTCTCTTGGACCCACACCATCGGACTAGATTTACTACTGAGCATCTATCTACCATACAGTTCTTGCTAAAGGAGGAGCTGTGGGAGACGCAACAAAGTGTAAAGATGGGCGGAGCTGATCCTTGACACATTTATGTGTATCTGGGGGACAAGTTCTCAGTGTGTAAAACAGTACACATCAGGCGCCAAGTAACCTAGGGATTCAGGAAGGACAAGAGAAGGCTGGGGATAGAGACCGGGAAGGAGAGAAATAGCATGTGTCTGGTGCCTGCCACATCCCAGCTTTTTATGCAGATCTTACTCAGTCTTCTAGAACTGATGCTGTTTGAGTGCCGCGGGACCCTCCAACCTCAGTCTTTCAGCGTGCTCCAGAGAACTTCCAGCTACCATGATCCACGTTTCTGGGCCTGAGGGCTTTTTCCAGCACCAAAGATGAGCCAGGAAATTAGCGCTCTCGGGAAAATTGGCACCCTCTGGGAGAGCAGCCTTCAGCCAATGACTGAGGAGGGGTTGGTGTTTAAATACCTCAGCCCCCTCCCCTCTCGGGAGGGTAATTTTTGAGGCATGTGTTCCACACCCTTCCAAAGTCTCTCCCTTGGGATGAAGCCACAGCTGCCCACAGCGGTGACTGGCTTGATAATGACGCTTTTGCTGGTGGCCTTCCCTTCCCTTGTCACTACCCAGCTCTACCTGTGTGAGTCAACCACTTGCATGCACACCCTTGTCTCATTCAGGGTATGAGTGCTTCTGCTTCTGACCAAACCCAGACTAAGACATTCTCACATTTCTTGTGAATTGATTCAAACTGTACTCATTTGACTAATGAGAAAAGTAAGACTCAGATTAAGTATCTTGTCTGAAGTCACAGAGCAAGCACATGGTGGCACCTGGGTCTGAACCCACATCCCTCTAGCCGTATGACCATGCCTGTCCTGTGAGCTTACTGAGATGATTACATACATAAACACATCACTGGATCATGGGGACATTGGAACCCCAACTCCCACTGCCACCCCAACTTCCACTCAGGAAACAGAGCTCACCCCAAATTAGGACTAAAAAGCAAACCAATGGCTTAGTCTCACGCAGTTCTTATCAGCTTCCTAATCATTTTTAAATGTCTTAGTTCCAGCTTTCTCTGTGAAATAAGAATGGGAATGACAGTAACAGGAGAGAAAAACAGCCAAGTAGAAATCCTGTATTCCACAGAGGAGGGAAGTGTGAGTCCAGAAAGATGAAGAAACCCTTTCTGTTATGTGGCATTGCTGAGAAAATGCTATTTGTACATTGTTTATCCAGATCCATAGAAAATGGCTTTTACAGCCATAATTCTAACTGGTGGCGATTCTTACAAATCGTTTGGATTAAGGTAGCATGCAGCTGTTGTATTGGGGTAAGTGTGAGTGTGTGGCTGCATGTGAAATTTTACTGACAACCAAACGATAGCTGGAAAGCTTGAACATTCTGCCCAGGCTCAGAGAGCTATCAGTGAACCCAGGTAAAGTTTTGGCTCAGTTAAGAGGTAGCTTGATCCAAGTTTTAAGCAAAATGGAATTATCACAAGCAGGAGCAGATGGATGGGGTAAATCACATGAAATCAGCCTAAATTTATCGAAAGCTGACGCAGAATTTATTCTATTTATATTCAGTGTTCTAGTTATCTATTGGCACATAACAAAACCACCAAGACTTTGTGGATTAAAAACACAGCGATTCTATTATATCAGGTGATTTCATGGGTCAGGAATTCAGACTGATCTGAGGTGAGAGATTCCATTCCACATGCATCCACTAAGGTTACTCAGAGGTGTTCAACTGACAGGTAGGGTCTGAGGTGGCATCAATCACAAGTCAGGTACATTGGTGGACATGGCTGGAAGGCTGGGTTCAGCAGGACTGTTGATCAGAGAACCCATACGTGGTCTCCCTAGCCTGGTGGCTTCAGGGTGACTGGACTTCTTACATAGTGGCTCGGTGTTCCAGGAGCAAGTCTCCAGTGAACAAGGTTGAAGCCATGTGACTTTTTATGACCTAGCTGTGGAGTCACAAAGGGTCACTTCTGCCATAGGACTTATCAAAGCAGTCACAGGCTCACTAGGATTCACGCGGAAGGGACCCAACCTTTCAATGGCAGAAGTATATAGTAAGACCTCTACATACGAGTGAGTTCCATTCTGAGAGCACATTCATAAGTCCAATTTGTCTGTAAGTCCAACAAAGTTAGCCTAGGTACCCACCTAATACAATCAACTGTCCCAGCTACATCACCACTGCTTTTACACTTGCTTACATCCTGGGCTTGAAATAAAGATACTGTACTCTATACAGTACTGTCCATTAAAGTATACAAAAGCACAACCACTTGCAGAGGATGCACACATGTAACAATGTATGCCAGACATTTGAACTAACTTACGTGATTGGACCTGCAAACACACATTTGCCTCTTTGAATGTTTGCAACTTGAAGGTTCGTATGTAGGGGATTTACATGTAACAATGCACCATCCAGTTTGGGTTGGAAGGAAGGAAGGGTAGCCAGAGTCTGCAGGCTTTCTCTGAATCTGAGATTGTAGCTGCTGTTGCTCTGCCAGGAGATCTGTGACATAGGGAGAAGGAAGGGAGTTGTAAATGGAGGGACCTGGTGAGGCTGAAATCAATGGAAACACAAAACAAGTCCACACTGGCTCCTACAGATGTCTTGTACCTCTGAGCTCACAGGAACACCCCAGCACCTGCTGCGGCACCCCCTGCTTTCTGCCAGTGCCGCCTGCTGCCCGTGTGGCCTGGCTTCCTGACTTATCTGCACTGGCTGTCATGGCAAAAGCAGCCTGAGTAAAGTGTTTCACCTGTTTAAGAATACTGGTCTCTTGGAACTGGGAAAACGGGAGGAGGCCTGTGTGGAAGGGTTTGACTGATTTGAGCACTGTACAAACTAAGTAGGGATCAGGAGCCTGGGAAACAGTGCTCAGTGCTGCTGGTCAGATGAAGGTCTACCGCTGAGGCCAGGCCCCACAGGCACTCTCACCAAAGCCTGCATCTCTCGAGAGGCAAGTCTTTGGTCCTCAGTGATATTACTGTCCATTCACGGAGAGGAGGAGGATGCCACAGTCTCTAACACATCTGTGAATCGGTGCCAGGCATGTCCTCAGAAGAATCAACTGAGTAAGTAAGCCCATCAATTCAACTGAGTATGCTTTTCATATAATGTTTGTGCTTTTCTTCTTTGGTCACTGACTACGTTAGAGACCTAAAAGTGGGTGGCAGTGGTGATGTGAGAGTCATGGTCATGAAAAGGAGAAAGAGAAAGGGTTCTGATGCTTCTGGATACAACTTTCTGGCCTTGAAATAGTGGCTAGGTGTGGTCTGACCCTACAGAGGGTCCCTCAGCCATGAATGATCCCTTTACTCAGAATGAGTTTGAAATGTTGGATGTGGTCCTAACTGAACTGATTATTTCTCTCCAAACTTGTATGGGATTAATAAATGGATGGATGGGTGGAATTAACATTTATTGGAATGTCATATGCATGTAACAGGCATGTCCTGGGCATTTTCAGACATACGGATTCATCAGTTCTTACAAAACTCTGAGAAATAGGTGCATTAATCCTTTTTTTTTTTTAATCATGGAAGAAACAAAATGAATAAAATGAAAGCCAAGATTTGTCTCTCTCTCAAACCCTTTTTTATTTTTATCTTTGTTTTTGAGTCCAAGTCTCACTCTGTTGCCCAGACTGGAGCGCAGTGGCACGGTCACAGCTCTCTGCAGCCTCAAACTTCGGTGCTAAAGCCGTTCTCCCACCTTGACCTCCTTAGGAGGAACACTTCAGCCCAGGAGTTTGAGACTAACCTGGGCAACATAGTGAGACCTCATCTGTACAAAAATGAATTTTAAAAAATTATGGTTTTAAACCAGGTGTAGTCTCGGCTACCTGGGAGGCTAAAGTGGGAGGATCATTTAAGCCCAGGCATTCAAGGCTGCAGGGAGCTATGATCACACCACTACACTCCGTTCTGGGTGACAGAGTGAGACCTCATCTGTAAGAGAAAGAGAAAATAAATAAATAAATAGCCACTCAGCCTCTGAGGTGATTCTACAATCACCACTCACCCCATCACCCGGCCTAGAAATCTGGGAGTCATGCGGGTCCTCCCTTCCTTTCATGTCATTCAACAAACAGTTCTCACTGATCCTTCATCCTCAGCATTCTTCCATCACCCACCCTGTATCAGGGTCATCAGTCTCTCCTCTTTCATTCCTTGTCACTTGGGCTATTGTGTCTACCACCTGACCAGTCCACTATCTTGCCCATCCTGATCATTCCTCACATGGTAACCAAAGGAAGCTGAACACTGAACACACTAAGCCTTTTGCCCATAAAAGTTTCACTCACTCCCCATGGCCTGCAGCATAAATGACCAATTCTTAAACCTGACATTCAGGGCTCTCCATAATCTCCTCCTGCTCAACAGTTCCTGCCTCACCTACCACTCTCCTCCCCTTTCACTTTGTTGCAAACTATAGTCTGCAAAGTTCTGAACATTGTACTGGAAGAGAAGAGGAGAGCTCTATAATTTTGAAATTGGATGGCTTGGTTTCAGTGGTGATTAAAGAAAAAAAAAAATATATATATATATATATAAAACACCCACTTTCAGCTCAATCCTGCCTCGCTATTTTAATCTCTGCATTATTTATATTTGCATTCACAGTCTCTGATGTTAAATTAACAAGTCAAATAACAGTTTTTAAGTTTTAATGCAGAATTTCTCAAACTGGGGTTGCAGAACCTCTGGGGAAGCAAGGATGCTTGCTTATAGGTCCCCAAGTTCTTCTCTATATTCCAGCCATACTCTTCTAGTACTTGTATGTGAATCAGATTGCCAGTTTCATTTTAGCCACATCCCTATGTCATCACCTGTACGTGTGGGACCCCTTTGGTTTAGAATCCTCCACACTCTGCTCCTGTCCATCACCACCCCCAATATTCTCCACGCCCCTCACTAGGGATAGCTCTACTGCAGAGATGCAGGGGTGAGATTATCCAAGCTGGAGTGGGCATTTTAGGTCATCTACCCTACTGCATTCATCTTACAGTTAGGTAAACCGAAGAGCAGAGAAGAGAAGTAGCAACTCAGGTCTACGAGCTAAACCTCCTGACATCTTGCATAGTGTTCTGTTCACATCTTGCAACATTCTGAACACTTTCCTTCAAGTTTTATCATCCATTTGTGCACTGAGTCCCCAGAATGGCTGCATGCAGAGTAAATCCTTAGCTTCCCTCTAACTATGACTGACAGGGCCATAAACCCACAGTAATAACCTGACATGTTCATATGTTTGAAGCACTACAATGCAATATCCCATGAGATCTGAATGCTGGGAGCACTTTGCATTTTTTCCATTGGACAATGCAAGCTGGTCCAATTAATGCCAATCATTCTCACTCCAAAAAGCCCAAAATTACTTGCTGATTTATTGAACTTACTATAATGTTCCAAAATCAATTTTTAAACATGTCTGCAAACCAGGACATTATTTAGAGACAATATAGCAATTAGTTCAGTGCTTTGAAATTAGTAAATACTCAATAAATGTGAGCCTAATGAATGAATACCTCATAGGCTGTGAGCCAGGACACCTGCGTTCCAGTCTCATCCTTCTACTAATGGGCCATAGGGGCTTGGGGAAATTGCTTTCCCTCACTGATCCTCAGTCTGCTCATCTGTAAAATGAGGCATATGGAGCAACTCAGTTTTTTTTTCTTGAGATAAATCTCTTGCAGCTCTAAAATTCTACAATTTTGTTAAAATGATAAATTCATTTATATTATTGATGTCAAAGGAAAAATATAACTAGTATTTATTAACTGTTCCAATGTTATGCTCTGTGTTTATATTATGCATAATTGTAGGTGTTTTCAGATTCGTTATATATTTTTGTTATCAGAACTTACTTTCAAGGAAAATAGTGTTATGCTCTGCTTCTATATTTGGGAAAGTTGAAATTTTATTAACTTGAGAAGACTTCAACTTCTAGTCTTGATAGAATTACTACTGTTAGCTGGGCTCGGTGGCTCAGCCTGTAATCCCACGCTTTGGGAGGCTGAGGTGAGTGGATTGCCTGAGCCCGTGGGTTCAGGACCTGCCTGGGCAACTTGGCGAGACCTCATCTCTACAATAAATCAAAAAATTAGCCGGGCGTGGTAGCACACACCTGTAGTTCCATCTACTTGGAAGGCTGAGGCAGAAGGATCTCCGGAGCCCAGCAGATTGAGGCTGTGGTGACTGGGAATGGCCACTGCACTCCAGTCTGGGCAACAGAGTGAGACTCCAACTCAAAAAAAAAAAAAAGAATTACTACTGTTTCCAGACACTGGGAAATAGGCAATGCAAATCTGTGATCAGTGAGAAAAAAGGATCAATGAGGAGGGCCCTAACATATCCCTGGTTTCATGCTTGGAGGCAATTTTCAAACCATGAGTACAGTCTAGTAGCTTCACGAAGTTGAGGAAACAGAGACCAGAGAATAAGAGAGCAGAGGTAGCCAGGAGTTAAGGATCACAGCTTTAGAAAAGAGGAAGATACACAGAAAAAAAAAAAAAAACCTAAGTCTGCTGAGATAGAATCCTGAGTCTTTGCTGAGTATTAGGCTGTGTATTTCTAAACTGAAACTTCATAAGACCAGACAGAAGAAATGACAGGAAGTTGTAAGCTGAACAACCCAGAGCTCTCACAAGTTGAGAAATGATTGTGCACCAACCAGCCAAAGTGGAGAGCCCTTGGTGAACCCTTGGGGCATTCAGTGAAGAGCTCACAGGAGTTACACTTAAGTAAAGTGGCTAAACTATTCCTGGAGTGAAATTTGTTCTAAACTCTGCATAGCAAAGCTAGAACACAGGAGTCAAAAGTATTAAACGTATTCATATGTAACTTAACTACCTGTTAAAATACAGCCAAAATATAGCCTTTTTCTTTATTTATTTTATTTTATTTTTTACCTTAAAGATGTGAAGACGTTTTATTTAAAAGAAGACAGTAGGCTGGGCTCAGTGGCTCGGCCTGTAATCCGAGCACTTTGGGAGGCTGAGGCGACTGGATTGCCTGAGCCCATGGGTTCTAGACCGGCCCGGGCAACTTGGTGAGACCTCATATCTACAACAAATCAAAAATTAGCCAGGTGTGGTAGCGTGCAACTGTAGTTCCGGCTACTTGGAAGACTGAGGCGGAAGAATCGCTGGAGCCCAGCAGGCTAAGGCTGCGGTGGCTGGGAGCATGCCAGTGCTCTCCAATCTGTGTGACAGAGTGAGACTCCAACTAAAAAAAAAAAAAAAAAGACAGTAAAGTTCAAATACTTAATGATAGAACATCACAATGTCTACCACCCAGTAAAAAATTACTAAACATTACTAAACATATAAAGAAGTAAAAAAAGTTGACCCATAACCAAGAGAAAAAGCAGTCAATAGAAAGAGACCCATAAATGACAGTGATGATATACAAGTATTTAAGTAACCTGGCAAGACCCATTAGCAAGGAGTCCAAATTCAAACCCAAGTCTCCTGACATTTTCATACAGTGCTCTTTTCATTGCCTCACCAGTCTTTCTGCATCTGTGGCTATTTATGGGGTTTTACTATGACAATCCCAGTGCAATTTTCCTATGCTTCTGGTCTGCCCTTTGATTAGAATGACTGAGAGCTGAAACCACAGAGCCAAAAACCTATGAAGGCCAGTCTCTGGTCAGGAACCAGCACTGACCATCCTTGTAGAAAAAAATTCAACAATGCTGCAACAGAACTCTCTTGTCTCTCCCCCATCTGCCACTATGGAACTTGCACGGGAATTACCCATGGTCACTCCTAGGTTCTATCTCCAGGCAGAAGGTCTACTCCCAAGAGCCGTAGCTTTAGAGAACATAGAAATCAGTGTGTGAACAGTAGGAGTACACACCAGGAAATCAGCCCTCAGCATCAGCCCCAAGTTGGCAAAAATTTAAGCAAGTGGTAAAAGGAAACAGAAAGCATCACAGGATGCTGTCAGCCTGCAGAAAGGTGTAAGCCCCATCCCCACTGCTGGGGGTATATTCATGTGTGTGCTGCCTACAAGTGTTTGAGAGAGAATGGTTCAGGAAGCATAGAAACAGGGTCACCTCCCTGGTTGGGGTACAGTTTTTCTCCCTGCAATTTACTACACAAGTTTACCAAAGCAAATATCAAAGCCCTGCAATTTGCTAATTATAGGCGGGATCCTGGGCTTGTGGGCCCAATTAACCACTTGTTCCTCATTTTCTATGTGTGACCTGCTGACTGCACCCATAATTACCCAGTTGTCTTTTTAACTGCCCTGTGAGATGGCTGACTCCCCTCCAATTCACTCCCATTATCACCTCCAGATGGCCTCTGGTGCCTTTTTGCTTTCCAGGCTCCCTCCCCCATCTATTATCTCTCTCTGCATCACAGGCCAGGGTCTGGTTCCCCAGATTAGGGCTCATACAAGATTTCCTGGTCTTGCTCCTTGCCTATGCTTGCAGCCTGTAAGGCAGGAAGCAGCTTCTGTTGGTCTGGGCGTCCTGCCTAGCTCCCCCGAGGAAGCTCAGGAGGCTGTGGCCCTATTCAGCCTCTGTTCCCAGACAGTCTCCACAAAAAGAGTAGGGAAAATTACAGCTTCTCCAGAGCCAGCCCACAGCCTGGGCTCCTTCCCACAGCCTCCAATAATTCCTCTCTGGTTCCCTGCTTTAGTCAGGCCAGGGCTGGATCCGGGGAGACTCACCACCAGTCCTGGAAGAGAACATCCCAATAGCTGCCAGCATTAGCTCTCCAGGGAGACACAAATTGGAAAAGGAGCAAAATCCCTCAAGACCTTCTGCTTCATTAGGCAGACTTCCTGGCAAGCAGAGAATTTCCAGCAAACTTTTGGATGGGTTACTATGTCAATGGTTCCTACGCTTTTTTGGTGTCACAGATACCTTGGAAAATCTAATGAAAGTTCTGGGTCCTCTCCAGCAAGAAATGCTCATATTTATTCATCCATTTATTTATTTAATCATTCAACAAATATTTATGAAGCACCTATGTGCTGGGCACTATTTCAGGGACTAAGGAGTCATCAGTGGACAGCACAGACAAAAATTTCTACTCTCATGAAGCTTCCATTATAGCAGAGAGAAATAAGCAATATATAACAAACGTAATAAATATGCATAATGCACAATTTGCTTAAAAAAATGCTATGAAAAAAGAAAAACTAGAGTGATGTAAGAGAGAGATTGGTGGGAATGCTGTCATATTTTTAAATGGGGTATGTCAGGTAGTCCTCACTGAGAAATGAAAGATAAGCAAAGAACTGAAGAATATAAGAGGTTCCACCATGTAGGTATCTGGCGAAAGTATACGGCAGCCAGAAGGAGCAGCCTGAGGCCAAGCCCAGCACGGACAAGAAAGGGGGTGGCTAGAAAAGGGTGGATAGACCTCAAGGAAGGGGAGAAAGACCCCAGTGGGAGATGAAATCATAGAAGCCCAGGTGAAAAGATGGGCATTACGAAGGGCCTTGTTGACTCTCAGGACTTGAACTTTACTCTGAGTTAAATCAGAATTCATTTAAAAGTTTTGAGCAAAAGAGTATCATGATCAAACTAAGACTTTTCAATGTCTGTCGATGGCCGAGATAAGTCACCTGTAGGGTTTCAGTGTGAGATAATGGTGGCTTGGACCAGAATGGTAGCAGTGGAAATTACTAGAAGGTTGATCAAGAGGAATTCTTGGCCAAGTGCAGTTGCTCACATCTTTAATCCCAGCACTTTGGAAGGCTGAGGGCAGGATGATTGCTTGAGTCCAGGAGTTTGAAACCAGCCTGGGCAACATAGTGAGACGCTGTCTCTACAAAAGAATCCAAAAAATTAGCCAGGGATGGTGGCATGTGCCTGTTGGTCCAGCTACTCAGGATACTGAGGTGGGAGGATCGCCTGATCCCAGGAGGCCCAAGGCTGTGGTGAGCCATGATCACGCCACTGCACACCAGCCTGGGTGACAGAGGGAGACCCAGACTCAGAAAAAAAAAAAGAGGAATTTTTGAATGGATGTGATCTGTGTGAGGAAGACAGAAGACGTACATGTATAATTCTATATACAACTTGGCTGTTTACAGTCCTCTCAGTGGTAAAGGAAAGTGGTAAACCCAAGGGCAGAGTGGGAAGGGATTGGGGTAAGTGGATGGAGGGGTACCTAAGCTGTATCTTAAAGTTTCACTTCTTTTTTTTATTTTCTTGAGTTGGAGTCTCACTCTGTCACCCAGGCTGGAGTGCAATGGCACGCTCACAGCCACCGCAACCTCAATCTGCTGGGCCCAGGAGATCCTTACATCTTGGCCTTCCAAGTAGCCAGAACTACAGCTCACACCACCACGCCCAGCTAATTTTTTTATTTATTGTAGAGGTGAGGTCTCACCAAGTTGCCCAGGCTGGTCTCAAACCCCTGGGTTCAGGCAATCCTCATGCCAGGCCTCACTTCTTTTTAAAAATACACTAGAAGCCATGCTCGGTGGCTCAGCCTGTAATTCCACACCTTGGGAGGCTGAGGTGAGTGGATTGGCTGAGCTCACAGGTTCGAGACCCGCCTGGGCAACTTGGTGAGACCTCATCTCTACAATAAATCAAAAAAATTAGCCGGGTGTAGTAGCGCGTGCCTGTAGTTCCAGCTACTTGGAAGACTGAGGCAGAAGGATCGCTGGAGCCCAGCAGGTCGAGGCTGCGGTGGCCGGGAGCGGCCACTGCACTCCAGTCTGGGCGACAGAGTGAGACTCCAACTCAAAACAAAAACAAAAACAAAAATACACAAGAAGACATTTAAAGTGAATTATAAAATATTAACAACTGTTCATCTGAGCGGTGATACATGGATGTCTAGTATCCTATATTCTGTGTATTTAGAAGATTCATAATTGGAAAAAGACCTGCTCATCTTGGGGTTTTCCAGGAGGCCCCCGCCTGCTTATTCAGTTGAATCCACACAATCAATTCTGCAAGGAATTCTGGCTGCGACATCTGGCCAGGTGCTTGAGGGTGGGGATATTTCCTTTTTCTAACTTCCTTTCTTTCCCTTCCTTCCAGTAGCTCAAGATCAAAGATGAGAAAAGTCAATGGCAAACACGAAAATCACACTGTACCAAAGACAGAGTCTAGAGAAGACAGTAATGGTCACAGAAGACTGGGGAAGGCTTCCCTGCAGAGGCAGCCTTTAGGCAGGACCCAGGAGAATGGACAGATTGGAATTTACAGAGAGGAGAGAGTCCTGCAGCCAGAGGCTCCAGCAGGAACAAAGGCATGTAGCCAAAACCCACGTACTTCACAATAGGCCATTTAAGGAGAAGGGCAGGAGATTTCTTTGTCCCTGCTACTGAATCAGAGACCAGATCAGACTTGTGCTTTTCAGACCTGTGCACTAGCCCCAGTGAGGCCAAGAGAGCTCAGTGGTGGAAAAGCTTGCGCCTGGGACCACAGCAAGTCTCACTTGCTGATAAGAATGACTTTAAGGTCCCCAGAGATTAAGGCTGTTGAGGCTGGGCAGAGTCCCTTTGCGGACCTGAGTGAAGATCAAGGGACCCCCCCCACCACCACCACCGTCAGCCACCTCAGGCCCTGGACCCAGACAGCACATTCCTCACCATATGTAGACCTGTTGCTAAGTCTGGGGGAAGGTCCCTTGCTGCCCACATTTTGCAGAAACTTGCACCATGTCACACAGTTCTGATGAGGTGCCAAGAGAACTATTTCCCAGGCCACAGCTTTAACAAGGCCATGCTTCCTAATTACTAGTTTTCTCCTAATTAAATAAAGAAAGGGGGGGACCTAACCAGTGATTACTCCACCTCATAATACCACCTTCTATTTACGTGCGTCTCTCTTCAGAGGAACTCAAAGTGCATCGTGTATGATTGTACATTTTTCCCTTGTAACATCCTTGAGATTCCTAGGGGTGGTTATTATCATACCATTTTACAGCTGGGAAACGGGCTGCTGGTTGGGCTTAAGCAAAGTATCCCAGTGCCCTCGCTGGCTATGATCAGTATTCTGAAGCTCTTCCCCTTATATTTGGAAATAAAGTCATCCCTCAGAGATAAACTGGGCTAAAGCGACACATAATGAATAGTCATTTATTGCAAGCTTTACAATAGTAATTAACACTATTTAATTCTCACAGCAATCCTATAAAACAGATAGTATCACACCAGTCTTATAGGTGAAGACAATGAGGTTGGGAGAGGTAAAGTCACCTGCCTGGAATTGCACAATAATGATAGTTGTGATCGCAGTAAAAGCAGCAGCTCATATTTACTGAGCACTTACAAGTGCCAGGCATTTTACACTTATTAACTCATTTAAATCCTTACAACCACCCTCTGAAGTGCTGATTAGTATTATCACCATTTTGCTGATAACAAGACTGAAGCACAGAAAAGTTAGGTAGCCTGCCCAAGGTCACAGAGCTAGTATGGGGCAGAGCCATAGAGGGACCCACAAAGGGTTCCACCAGATCAGTTTACTCACCTGAAGGAATACTGTACTCTGAAGGTTGGCCTGGGAACACTCAGATACGGTCAGGGCGATCCAGGTATAGGCCCAGGACTGCCCCGTGCTTGAATCCCTGTCCTGTACAGGTGGGTGCTGTGTGCGTGTGTTCTGGGGGTGGGGGAAGAGTTCTTCCTGCCTGACTAAGGCAAATGTGCTGAGTGCTTTTTGCTGGAATAAAGTGGCACCGTGGGAGCTGTCAGCACAAAGGTAGTGGAATCCAGGGTAAGACATTGAGGCCAGCAGGAAGTGGGCATGTGGTGGGGGGGCAGGGAGAAGGGGGGCATCTAGCTCTTCCATGTGCCAGAGAAATGAACTCCCAAGCCAGCCTAGAACCTTGACTTTCACTGTTCTCTCCCCAAATCATCCTTTAAGGAAGCATTCCACACCGCATACCTCCAATACCAGGGAGAGGATGTCCTGGACAGGATGTCCTAGATGGGGATAGTCTAGTCAACCTTGTCCACCAATAAACCGGCCTGCAAGAACTCAGCCTTCAGAGTTTCAGAGGAGAAGTCCCCCAAGTGCCTGGCATACAGTACCACCCACCCAACTCTCAGCCTGCCAGGTGCATCCCCCTCTCACGTCTCTCCTTTCTCTTTTCAGACCAACACTTGGGAGCCACTGTCTACAGCCCTTGTCTCCCGTCACTACCCGCCCTATGTCTTTCCAGCAGGTCAGACTGCCAGGTAGCCCTTCCTGAGATTGGCAGGTGAGAATTAACTAGCTGCTGATGTGTCCAAACGGGCACAGTTCCTGGTGAGTGTTGGATGTGTCCCCCCATGATCCCGGCGCTTTCTAACCAAACCAGAGCATTTAAGATGGTCCTCACTTGCTCTGATTTCCCAACTTGCCAGAGCTCCTTTCTCCACCTTGTTGAGATCTCTTGCACAGTGATGAGGAGCACAAGCTCTGGAGCAAGACTGCTTACACTTAAACTCAGCCCTGCCATTTACCAGCTGTGTGGACCTGGGCAAGTTGTTAAACCTCTGTGCCTGTAAAGCAAAAATAGTAAGAATTCCTAGCTCATAGGATTGTTGTGAGGATTAAACGAGCGATTGCATTAAAGTACTTAGAACCACTCTTAGCCCAGAGTAAGCGCTCAAAGGCAGACTACCATGACATGGTCTCTGACTTTTTTTCCCCAGGAAAGAATCCATTTTTCGGAATCAAGTTCAACTTGGTGCCTGGGTCCTTGAAGCAGGTAGAGGCAACTGGGCCATGTGAAAACTGTTACCAGTTTGGGGGGAAAGGGATGACAATCAGGAAGGAGATACAGCCTTGTAAATAGTCTCAGCCCATATTGACCACATAACATCTGCAGAAAAGGGAAAAAAGAGGCGAGCTGAGGACAGAGACCCACCGGGGAGGAGGAGGACAAAGGCCACGCTCCCCCTAGCCTCCCTGGAGGTGCATTTGTGAAGCCCAGGCCGGCTGGCCCGGCAGGAGCTCGGGTTCCACTGCAGACGCTCGGACCCTCCAGACATGCAAAGCCGGGGAGGCCAACGAGTTCCCAACGCCTCTCAGGCACGCGGCACCTCTCCCCACCGGCAGCGCCTTTAAATACCAAAGGACTTGCCAAAGACGGAGCTGTTTTGTTGGGAGCTCGGGTTTCTCCCGCCGCGAGGCTGAGCCAGTGGCGCAGCTGCTCAAAGGTCACGCCCGAGACACGTCCGCACAAGCCCGGGCTGGGGGTGGCGCAGGAGGAAGGAGCACAGGGGAGGGGCGTCACTTTCCCCAGGGACCCGCGGAGTCTCTATTCCCATCTCTCAAACATCCAACCCGGGGAGGTGGCTTTCCTCTCCCAACTAAGATTTTATTTTTGCAAAACAAAAGGGATTAAAAAGAGAGCGAGAGGAAGAGAAAAGAAAAAGAGATAAAAGAAAAAAGAGAGAGGGAGACCCTAAATGAAAAGAAATGCTTCTTTAAAAATGCTAATTGTGAACTTTGTATTATTGTTTCGGAATTCTGCCTGTATTGGATCTGAAGTTCTTTTTCAGTAGATGGCGTAAGGAGAGAAATCTAAATTTGCCACAGGAAACCTGGAGCCATTTCTCCTCGAGAAGTTAGTCTTCATTTTCTATTAAGTAAAATATTTGGGTTTGAACGCTTAGAGCCCTCTGCTTATGATAAAAATAGAGGCACTGAACAGTTTAACCACCTGTGTTTTCCTTGGATTGCATATTTTCCACAGTAAACAAGAAAACACAGATTGGAAATCCATTCATTCCTTCATCAAATGGGCTTCAGTTGGGGTTTGTTTGTGTTTTCAATCAATGGAAACCAAAAACAACCTCTGCGGAATTACAATATTTCATGCAAAGAATCTCCAAGACATCTTTTTACCCCCTCTGCAACTATTTTGCAGAAAGACTACATTTTTTTAAACCACAGTTAACGATTAGAATTGCCATTTTGTTTTCTGAGCACATGCTATAGCACATACTACACGTTTGACCTATTGTCACCTCATTTGTGACAATACGGGAAAGTAGTGATTCTTCATTCCTATTTTACAGATGAGAAGATAAGAGTCAGAGAGAACAGCAGTAACTACTGAGTGGCACAGGCTTTATGTCTGAGAGTTGTAAAGTTGTGCCCTTTCCACCACCATAAACCACTTCCAATGTTTGAATCTTTCTAAGTAAATGGATGCCTGGGGAGGGGAGGGGGAAGGGACAGAGTGACGAAAAATCACCTGTTGGGTACCATGTACACAGCTAGGGGTGGTGGGTACACTTAAAGCCCAGACCAAAAACTATTTGTACCCTCTAAAGCTCTTAAAGAAAAAATAAAAAAGGAAAAGTAAGTTATATATTTTGAAGATGAAAGACAACATATGCTAAGTTCTATACTTAGTGAAATAAAAATATCAAATTCTGAAAAAGAAAAAAAAAGGATGCTTAGGAGTGAAGTCTGTTCTGTATTTTTAATTCCAAGGTTGCTTTTGAGGGGAGGCCTACAGCCAAAGGCACTGGTTTCTGCAGCTGGTGCTGCCTTGATCTTGCCTTATAGCCTTAATAAACTTCTGAGCCTCAGTTTCCCTTCTCTAAAATGAGACATTGTATCTAAGGTCCTATCTAGTTCTGACGTCCACAGATTTATCCTAAATTAAAAGCCCAGGCTCTTCGCCCTGTTATTGGCATGACATAATACTAATCACCATTTTCCTGACTCCCTGGTTCCACGTATCTAACTCTGTGGGTCTCAATACCAGCTGTACATTAGAATCTCCTGGAGGAGCTTTTAAAAATACAGATGGGGCTGGGAGCAGTAGCTCAAACCTGTAATACCAGAACTTTGGGAGGTTGAGGTGAAAGGATTGCCTGAGCCCAGGGGTTCAAGACCAACCTGGGTAACTTGGTGAGACCTTGTCTCTACAATATATCAAAAAATTAGACAGGCGTGGTAGCACACGCCTGTAGTTCCAGCTACTTGGAAAGCAGAGGCAGAAAGATCACCTGAGCCCAGCAGCTCAACGCTAGGGTGGCCACGAGCATGCTACTGCACTCCAACTCTGACTCAAAAACAACAACAAAAATACAGATGCTCAGGCCTCATTCCCCCCTCCCCAAAGAAATTCTGCTTTAATTGGTCCAAAGTGTGGCCCAGGCATCAGTATTTTTCAAGAGCTCCCCAGGTGAATGTGTAGCCTGGGTTGAATATTGACCTAGACTAGCAAACTACTCCAATTTCATCTACCCCAGTTGTGCTTTTATAAATGTAGTTACTATACTATACTATACTGGAATTCCTTTTTATAAAATCCAATAACACTAGTGCTACCAGAGCCAATCTCAAAACACATGTGAACTTTCACTTTTATTTAATTGTGTATTTTGCTTAAATAAGTAAAGGTGCCTCACCAAAGCTTCAAAATGTTGTAACAGTGTGTGTGTATGTGTGTGTGTGTGTGTGTGTGTGTGTTGTTGATAAGTCTTTTCTCAGGGGTAGAGACAGAAGAACTAGAAGGTTCTAGGTTAATCTGCTCCAATGATTGATCGGCCAGGTGAAAGTAATCACACAAAATATTTATTTAACCCAGGGGTAATGCCCCTTCTTTGGAACTAGCTTGTGTTAGACCTAGCCTAGGAGGCTGAGCTGGAGGTGGTAGAAGTCTGGAAGTCTGGATGAGAAGTCAGCCTGGAGCCATCTGAATTCCCAAAGGCCCCTGTCTATTTTATGAACAATTAGTCTCTCATTTTGGCATCTATTAGAGGGAGGCAAACTTTCCAAGGCACTCCATCTAAATGTGACACGGTGACATAAGTACCTAGGGACAGTCCAAACACTCTTATAAATCAGAAAAGATTTTTTTTTTTTTTTTTGAGTTGGAGTCTCACTCTGTCACCCAGACTGGAGTGCAGTGGCCACTCCCGGCCACCGCAGCCTCGACCTGCTTGGGCTCTGGCGATCCTTCTGCCTCAGCCTTCCAAGTGGCCGGAATTACAGGCATGCGCTACCACACCCGGCTGATTTTTTTTTTTTTAATTTATTGTAGAGATGAGGTCTCGCTGCCCAGGCAGGTCTCGAACCCGCGGGCTCAGGCAATCCACTCACCTCAGCCTCCCAAAGGCGCGGGATTACAGGCTGAGCCACCGAGCCCGGCTAGAAAAGATTTACTTTTTCTTTATGGAAGGAACTTCTGATCTCTCAATATACAGAAAAAATCTAGAGAGTTTGTTTCATAAATAAATGTCTGTAATATTTTAAGACTGTTCATTAAACTTAAGCTTCTCTTTTGCTAGTTTGCATGAACCTATAAGACTCCATCACATCACACACTCACATACCACATACACACTTCACTGAAGTTTTTAATTTTACATGCGCATATACATTTACACACACACACTGTCATTCATGCAGTGCATAACAATTCAGTCAATGACAAACCTCATATATAATGACAATCCTTTAAGATTATAATACCACATTTTTCCTATACCTTTTCTATGTTTAAATAGAAATACCAAACCCTATTGAATTACAACTGTCTACAGTATTCAGTACAGTAACTATACCATCTAGCCTAGCTGTGTAGTAAGCTAGACCCTATAGGTCCATGTAAGTACACTCTGTGATGTTCGCACAATAAGGAAATTGCCTAAGAACGCGTGTCTCAGAACATATTCCCATCAATAAGCGACATAAGACTGTATACATATGAAAATGGAAGCAAGCATGTAGTTTTACTCAACCTTTGGTGACATATTTAAGGTGGATGAAACACTACATTTGGTGTTAGTTGATGCTGTGGTCAGAACAGTGATTCCTCCAAACATCTTTTTTTTTTTTTTTTTTTTT